>NW_007727272.1:338367-364424 GCF_000696425.1 Galeopterus variegatus | reverse complement strand
TGGAGAGATGAGAGTAAATAACGACTGGCCAAAAGGAGAAAGGAGCATACACTCCAGGAAGAGGGCGAGCCTACCAAACCGAGATGGTGTGTGGCTAGCTATCAGCACACTGGCAACCCTACAAATAAGAAGGTGACCGAGATCTGAGGGTGAGAAGAGAGGCTTGGTCATGGAGGTCCTTGTACAGCCTGGCCGGGTGTTTTGACTGCTCAGGATGCACTGGAAATCCACTGGAGAGATGAGAGTAAGAGCAAGATGCACATTTCTGCGTACATATCAGTCAGAGTTTTTTGGTGGCAAACAACTGAAATTGACCCTAACCAAAAGGAATATTTTGGAAAGACTTTTGAAGCTTTTAGAATTGAAGAAAAAGCTGAAGAAATAGACCTTGGGAAGGATCGTCTGAGAGCAGCCCCAAGAGAGGGGTGGCAGATGAAAGTCCACATACTTCTCAGGGACGCACCAGTTACAATAGTGTTCCTTGAGAAAACAATTATTGAACAGAAATAATATGTGTAAAGTGCATGTGTACAAAATGCCAAATAGTACTGAAGCAATGATATCATAAGAAGTAAAGAAACCACCTGCATCCTGATTTCTACTCCAAAGAACTACTTTTAACCATTTTAGTTTCTCTTTCTAAACATTATCTCTGTATTTATAAGCTTAAAACAATGCGTACACTGCTAACCAAAAACAAACATAAAAATATTATATCGTCTGCCATATGGAGAATAAGTTGAGGGAAGTGGTCAAAGTGGAAGCAGGGAGATTAGTTAGAAGGCTATTACATCAATGCAGAATTGATTGGGTCTTGTTTCTATGAATCTGAATAACTTAAACATATGCACTATTTGCCAATAATGTACACTGTTCTAAATATAAACATAACATGGTTGTGATGGGACAAAATGTTTACTCATCATAAATCAGAAGCATTGGGTCTGTATCCAAACATAGTTGTAATGCAGGCAAAGCATGAATACATATTTTAGGGTTGAAAGATACCCTTTTACAGGAAAAGATATTTGGAATGTATGGGTTTGCTTACGTTTCTGTCTTGTTTACCAGCAGAAATGTAGGCTCAGTCGAACCTTTCATTTATTGACTGAGAAGAAAAAAGAAACAGGCTTTTAATTCATATATTTAAACATGTTTACAAACATATCTATATATGTACATATGATATACAAATATACATATATATTCCAGCATATGTACATATCCATATATGAGTACAACATATTCATTATTTTCATATGCTACACCTTTGCCTGGATGCATTCCTGAATTTTGGATCCCCAGACAATGTTAACCATTTTGGTCTTGGAAGTCAGTACCAATTTTGGTGACTAGTAAAATGAATACACAAAAGGGGTTTCCTATGACAAAGAAGAGAGAGAGGAAAAAAAACCCATGGTCCTTAAATTAGCCATTTCTTTAATCTGTTCTGCTAGACTCGTTCTGGAGTTTTGATTATTTAAAACTTTACAATGCTTTTGAACAAAATCCAGAAAACAGAAAATTTTATAGGACAAAACACCAGGTTTCTTCAATGAGTAAATAGCAAGAAAAATAAGAAAGTGCGTAAGGAGGAAACCCAAAGTTTAAAAGAGATGTGGAATTAAATTCAGTGTGTGAACCTTGTTTGGATCCTGATTCAGACAAACCAATGGTCAAAAAAAAAAAAGAAAAGTACATGGGATAATCAGAAAAATCTAAACTTTGACCAGAGGTTTGATTATGTTAAGGAATTATGTTTTCACTACTCCTGGATGTGAAAATTATATTTCACTTACAAATATGTTTAATGATCCTTATCTTTTAGAGATACTGAAACTTGTTTTTTGTATGTGTTGATGTGATGTTGAGGTTTGCTCTGCCATAATTAAATGGCAGAAGGTAGAAGTATAGATGAAACAAAAGTGACCTGAGTTGATGATTATTAAAGCTGGGTGTGCAGGCAGTCAAGGAGGAGGGGAAGCCCATTGTATTAGTCTCTCTACTTGTGTGCATGTTAAAATTTTCCATACTAAAAGGTTAAAAATGTACCAACATAAATGTCCATTGAAGGGTGACTGGAGAAGGAAAATGTGGTATATACACACAATGGACTAGTAGTCATAAAAGAGAATGAAATTCTGCCATTTGCAGCAACATGGATGAGCCCAGAAAAAATTATGTTAAGTCAAATGAGCCAAACATAGAAAGAGAAAAACCACATGTCCTCACTCATAAGTAGGAGCTGAATTAATAAATGAACAAATAAGCAATAAAGAAAGAGAAAGATAAAGAAAGAAACAACAATCACAGTAATACATTGAACTTTTAGAAGGAGAGAACAGAACTGTGGTTACTAGAGGTAGAAAGGGGGAAGGGAAAAAGAAGGAGGGTTAAGGAGAAATTGGTGAATGGACACAAGAATGATTACATATTGTAATGACAAAGAAGCTAACTCTCCTGACTTCACCATCACACATTGTACACAACTACTGATAGTCATCTTTGTAACCCACAAATATGTATAATCAATTACACTTCAATAAAAAAAGGTTAAAAATGTTTTTTCCTATATAGTATATCTGCATATAGTTCAAAGTTTTCAGAAAATAATTTAAAATGTTAAATTCTATAACCTAGATTGCTGTAGGGCATCATTAAAAATATAACATCTATAGTAGTCTACTAAAAAATAGAGATGGCATTATTCTTTACCTAATACTTTATGTCCAGCTAATCCCAATGTATATATTACTTTAATATACAACCTAGTGATGGATGTGTGTTACAATTGTTATAAATTATAACCTGTATCAGATGTCTACTGATTCCCACCTCACATTTTTTTAGCCTCACCCCCAATTCCCACCCTGGAGGCTTCCATTCACTCGAGCCGAGAGCATCTCAACTCACCTGTGCTCTGCTTTCACTTTCTGCCCTGGGGCTTCTCAGGGGATGCCAGTAAGCATCCATGGACAGCTGGCCCTTAAACAATGGTGGATGAGAGACCATGTATAAACACTTCTCCTGCTGGCCCTTGGGTGGGCTATTCTCAGAGGCATTCTATGTGCTTCTCAAAAGATCCTGGTGACCTTTCGACATGATGACTTCCATTCCTTTGGGTATATACCCAGAAGTGGGATTGTTGGATCATAAGGTAGATCTATCTGTAGGTGTTTGAGAAACTCCCATACTGTTTTACATAGTGACTTTACTAATTTTCAGTCCCACCAACAGTGCAGTAGCATTCCCTTCTCTCCACACCCTCACCAGCATTTGTTATTCTCCATCTTTTTGATTATAGCCAGTCTAATTGGGGTGAGGTGATAACTCCCATGTTCATCATAGCTCTGTTTACAAACAGCCAAGATATGGAATCAACCTAAATGTCCATTGATGGATGACTGGATTAGGAAAATGTGGTATATATGCACTACTCTGCCATAAAAAGGAATGAAATTCTGCTATTCGCAACAACATGGATGAGCTTGGAGAAACTTATGTTGAGTGAAATAAGTAAAACACAGAGGGAAAAATGCCATATGTCCTCAATCATAAGTGGGAGCTAAGAGAGAAAAAAGGAAGGAAAGAAAGACCACAGTGGTGTGTTGGACTTGCAGAGGGAGAGAACATACCCAGGGATACAAAGTGAGGTGGGGGAAAGGGAGAGTGTGAGGGAGGTCAGGGATTAACTGGGTGAGGGACGCAGGGTATAATCGCAATTTGTGGTAATGGGAATGCTGCCAGTATGGGTCTGGCTGTGATCTTGGGTACAATTGGTGACGGTCAGCTTTGTATCCCATGAATATTCATAATCAATAAAAAAAAAGAAAAAAGATCCTGGTGAGATCAAGCTCTATTTACCCACAGAGTGACCAACTTGGCAATACACTCATGTTTTGGTTTCTGCACCTTCGTTTTACTGACCTTGGTTCTTACCCTTGCTTCCTAGGATCACATCTCAAATAAATTTTTTCACACAAGTTCTTATTACATGCTCTGCTTTTGGAGGGAACATAGCCTAAAATAAGACAATTTTAGAAAGGGGCATTACACTTGAAGAACTAATTTTTCTCACATATGGTGTTACAAATTCCAAAATTTATAGCAGAGACACTACTGATCATTGCTACTCATTTGTATTCCAATATCTCTGTTAAAAAATAAACATCCATTTAAAGTTTCAGATAGTTATATTCAGGATAATATTTCCTAAATCTAAGTGCACATTATAATGAGATAATGTGCTTTTGAAGAGCATGGATTTTTTTCTGGAAGCCCAAGAATCAATACTAAAAAGGAAAAATAATCCAGGTGATTCTGATGCTCAAACAAGTCTGAGCATCTCTAATCTAGATGACGTGCTACACTAAGGGAGTGTATCTCCTGAGACTTACAGGAACAATTCTCTTGCCTTCCAGTCAGACTAAAAATAATCCATTTTTTCCTGGGATGGCTTGGATAGTAAGCATACAGATTCTGCTACATCTTTTGCACTTATAAGATTCTTCATTATAGCTGTTTTGAATCTTTACTGTCACAGTTTAAGATTTTTCTTCTGTTCCACCCTGCAGGAGGATGAAAAACAGCTTGGTTACTTGGTCTCAAAATATAGAGTTTGCATGCTCTTAAATCTCCTTTAAGAAGTTTTTAGGTTAGAAAGTCCCCTTCTCTTTCATTTTTTCTCACAGGTCTTATTTTGCAACTCTTTAAATCATCTTTATAGGTCCAAATCCTCCTTGTCAACTCATGTACTTAAAGAAGTGAGTCCATTTTTCAAAACCTGAAAAAGTCTGAACAATCCTTTGAAACAGTCCTCAAGTAAAATTTCAGTGTTGAGTCATGAATAGAAATAGTCATATCTCTTGACACTAAACAAATCCACCCACATTAGCTAGTATCATTGAGGGGTAACTAAGGCACTTGAAGTCATGTCTCTGCTCTGTGAGATGCCTGTGATAGACCACAGCACTGCTCCATGTACCAAACTTTAACATGTATCATAATTACCTGGAGGGACCTGTCAATATACGATTGCTGGAACCCTCCTTCAGAGTTCCTAATTCAGCAGATCTGGATTAGGGCCTGAGAATTTGCATTTCTAATATGTTTCCAGGTGATGTCATGCCTCTAGGGACCACACTTGAGAACCACTGGAATAAAAAGATCATTTACTTCATAGGTACATTGGATTCTCTGGACACAGCAATGGATATTAGAAGTCGAGCAGTCTGTTTTTGTTTTACAGTTTATTTTAAAATGAGCTTTAGTGGAGCCGGGTGACATTGCCAAAGGCCATGGAGCAGAACTAAAATCTCTCTACTCCCATCTCAGGGCTTGCTGATATTACATTACTGTGTTCATCAGTCACTGTGACCATGACTTTCATGGTCCTAATAATGTTTGAAGTCTGTGAACATTTCAGATAGTTAAAGCTAGGTCTTTAACTTCTTAAGAGATGATTTTAACCATTTCACATAGAAATCTTTCTAAAATATATTATATGCTTCTGAGCCTCAGGCAGAATATATAAAACATAACCGAATCTATTTTTTTGAGTGAGGGGTTGCTACTATTGATATTCACATTTATGAAGCATCTAATATGTACCAAGTACTTTTCTAGGAGCTAGTGATAAAGCAGAGGACAAAACTGTAAAGAATAGATAAAACTCCCTGTCCTTGGGGAATTAGCATTCGGGTGAGAGTAGCTGAAAATAAGCGGGAAATAAGTAGTATGTTGGACAATGATAAGTGCTAAGGAGAAAAATAAAAGAGACTAGGGAGATAAGAATTGTTGGCATGGTGGAGGGACTGCAATTTTAGATAAGACAGCCAAGGAAGGCTTCATAGAGAAGTTCATTTGTGTAAAGCCTGAAGCGAGCCATACAAAGTGGTGGAAAATAATTCTGACAGAGGTTACAGCAAGTGCAAAGGGCCTGAGGTAGGAGTATGCCTGGCATGTTTGAAGAACATTGGTTACTCATGTGCTGGAGAAAGTGGAAAGGGAAGATAGTACAAGATAAGTTCACAAAGGCAATAAAGTGCCAGATTCCACAGAAGTCATTGTCAGGACTTGAGTTTCTATTCCAAGTGACATGGGGATTCATTGTAGGATTTTGAGCCAAGGAGTGATATGACCTGACTTACATTCTAACAAATTTGCTCTGACTGTTGTGTTGAGAACAGACTGGAGAGTCAAGAATGAATACAGGGAGACAAGTTAGATAGTTAATGCAAAACACCAGATGAAAAATGACAGCAGCTTAGATAGGAACGGTAGCAGTGGAAATGGTAAGAAGTTGTCACATTGTGGATATGTTTTGAAAATGAAGTCAAAAGAATTTGCTGATAGGTCAGAGTTGGGTTTTGGGCTTGAGCAATATGAAGAATGGAGTTCATGTTCAGTGAAAGGGAAAAGACTGTGGCAAGAGTAGATTTGGTAGGGGAACAGCAGATATCAAGAGCTAATTTTAGACATTAAATTTGAGATGTCTATTAGATGCTCACGTGAAGATACAAATAGGCAACTGAGAATATTGGTCTGGAACTCAGGAAAAAAAGTCTAGATTAGAGATATTAATTTGTAGGTCATTAGCCTATAAATATAAAGATCTTTGTTGCATTAAATTATCTAGAGACTGAGAGATAAAAAGGAGAGGAGATACAAGGACTAATCCCTTAGGGCACTCTAACATTTAAAGATTGGGGAAAATGAGGAGAAATCAGCAAAGACTAAGAAGGAGCAGCCAGAAAAATCAGTATATCCAAAGCGATATGAGAGCAGGTTGAATTTATAGCACAGTTGCAGGTAGTGTATAAAGGCAGAATTGCCAGACTTTGGAGGTTCACTTAAGATTGCATTGACTTTTCTCAATGAAAAAGGAAGCAAGTCAATGAAGAAGAAGAAAAGACCACAACAATATGTTGAACTTTCAGAAGGAGAGAACGAACCTAAAGATACTAGAGATGGGGGGAGGGAGGGAAGGGATTTGGGAAGTGATAGGTCAGGTAAAGGGCATAAAGAAATATCATGATTTGTAAGAATGAATATTCTAATAATAAAGAAAAAATTAATAAAAAAAGAATGTAATTACAAAATGAGAACAATCAATATGGTGTGTGATTTTCTCTACTTCTATTCAGCTATATGGGGGCAGACAAGGAGTAGACAGTTGTATTTTACTTTCTAATTTAAATCTAGGTAAGTACGCAAAGTAATTGATAGACAAAGTAGTTGAGGGTGTTTGCTAGGGCGATGATTAATATTTGACCGGGAAAATGAAGCTGGGAAAGAGGGAAAGCTGGTTAAAGAGGGAAGTAAAGACAGGAAGGGGGTAAAGGACAGTGAAAAAGTGGCAGGATCAGTGAGTATCAAATTACTGTACTCTAAGCCAGAAATGTCTCTAGAGAATTTTGATTTAATAAATTTGATTTTTTTTTATTGGAAGTAGATGACATACTGATTATAAAAACTGTTAAGACAGATAGGGTTCTTTATCTTACTGTGAACAACACAAGATTCTATCCTTGTTTTTGTTTGTTTTCAATAGCATTTTCTGTTTCACTTACTGTGACGCTTTAAAGTTCCTGATCTGCCATTTGCTATCCCTTTGTCTACCCCATTTCTCTACACCCACCTCCCTCCCCAACCTCCAATACATACCTCCTCTTTCCTGATGCTTCCAGTGGACCATGGAATGAGAAATCGAATTATTAAGAATTGTGTGTAAGAGTAAATACGACTCTGAGACGTTGAAATCAGACTCACAAAGTCTTTGTAAAAATGTTCAGAATTATAATCAGAAGCCAGCTGCTGAAGCTTGAATCCAGAACTAAGATACTTGCTACCTTTTTCTTAGAAAAATTCCAAGTAGTTATATATGCTAGATAAGCAATTTCTTGGGAATCAGATCTGAAGTTAGATCCAAGCTTCACTATTTGCTTGATGAGAAACCTTGGGTAACCCACCTCACTCCCCTCTAAGCCTCAGTGTTCTCATCTGCAAAGAGAAGTTTCTTAAGACTACTCCCTCTAGACCTTAAGCCTCTCGAAGGTAAGGGCCTTGTCTTATACATTGTTGTATACTACTACGTAATGTAGTATGTCAGCCATAAAAGATGTTTAATACTTAAAAAAAAACAATAAATGAGTGAGAATCCATAAAAAGTAAATATTTTTAATAAGCTGCAAAACCACATTCAAATGAAGTAAATAGTAAACAAGGTCAAGCAACCAATTGTACTGCAAGCTCTACTTTTGGGGAGAATTAGATTTGATTTTGTGAGTCATTTAGGAAAAGATCAAATGGTGAGGTCACATGGGAAAAAGCTAGAGTGATACATTAAAATATATATGGAGCCAGCATACTTTTAGGTATATCTGCCATTTCTCCAAATACCATGTGTGGTTGGCTGAATCATGACCCCCCAACATACACATATCCTAATCGCTGAAACCTGTGAATGTTACCTTATAGGGCAAAAGAGACTTTGCGGGTGTGATTAAATTAAATATCTTGAGATAAAGAAATTATTCTGGATTATCCATGAGGGCCCAATGTAACCACCAGGATCTTTACAAGAGGGAAGCAAGAGATCAGAGAGACAGAGGTGATATGACATTGGATGAAGAAGGGGAGAGAGAGAGAGAGAGATTTGAAGATACTATGTTGCTGGCCTTGAAGATATAGAAAGGTGGCCATGACCCAAGAATGCAGATGGCCACTAAACAGTGGAAAAGGCAAGAATTCATTTCTAGAGCTTCCAGAGAGAACCAATCCTACTGGCACCTTGACTTCAGCCCAATTAAAACAGATTTCAATCTTCTGGCCTCCAGAACTAAGATAATAAATCCACGCTGTGTTTGTGGCAATTTTTTATAATGTCAAAAAAAACTAATATGCCATGTCTGCAACTAGTATAAAAAAGAATTTCTGAAAATTCAATTGAAAATAAAGATAAATATATGTGACTTCCTTGCCAATGTACTATAAACACCAGTTGGTTTTAGCAATTCAGTAAGTTGGCTGAGGATAATTTTAAGGGAAAAAACACTCTGGATATAAAATAAAAATCATCTTCATACTTTATGGTATAAGAAAACATGATTAGGTGATTGACAAAACTTGCCGGGACATCCACAAATGGAAGATTTCTTGCCTCTTCACGGGGTCCTGTGATTCTCTTCCACAGTGCACTTTGGGACAACAACCTTTTCCCTTTATCCTTTGCCAGTTCTCTTATTTCCTGATAGGCCCATCACAAAACTGTTTAGGTGGCAGTTAACTGTTTAGGTTAATGATTATTTTGGTAGACAAATTATGTCTTTGTAAATAGGTAGAATTTTTATAACATAGTATCCTAATCAGGTTTTTCCAGTCCCCTCTAAATCAGTGTCCCGTGGCTGAACTGTGTCATTGTAATCCTACCCCTCTGTACTGGATACTAGGCAAATCCCTGATTTGAGGAAAGCAAGAAAACATGGTGAACCAACCCAAGCTGAGGGAAGTAATCAAAGAAAAGAGCAGGTGTTACAGGCTTAAAGGATCAAGCTTCTCTCTGTATCCCCCAAATGAAAGGATGTGGTTAAAAATTGCTGTTGCTCAAAATGACCAAGCTAGTTTCGGGAGCTTTGTTAATGATTTTGCCATCTGGTAAGGCAGAGAACTTTAAAGATTTTGGGGGTTTTTTTTGGCACAGCATTATAAGAATATAAAATATACATGAAAAGCTTTGGCTATAGCAAACATTGGAACACTTTGTCAACAGGCATTGTTTACCTAAAGGCCAATTAGTATAAGAAGACACCTTAGTTAATTGCTTTTCAAATGGAAATACAATTCCTAAGATGTATGCCTAAAGGTGATGGACCTCTTCACCAAAGCTTTTTCTTCAAGGGACCATAAGTCATCCCAATGACCCAAGAGAAATGGAAACTACGTAGTGTATGAGGTTCCCTTCAAAACTCACTCATACTGGGAGGTGAATTGGGATAGTGAAATAACCTTGAGAGCCCCTTCTTACTATGAGAAATACTTACATGGGCTAGGGTGCAGTCAGGACTACTTACCACCACAAGGAGACAACCAGCAAGGTTTAAACAAACTCTTTTTACATTGAGGACCTACAACCTTGAATAGAAAGCAATAAGGACACGTAAAATTTTTGCTCTCTGTCCCTGGGGATGATAGAGTCTTTGCCTTTATTTTTTGATATTTGGATGGGAGCTGATAACTCTCTAACCCCATGTATAAATATCAGAAGGAATGTGTCAAGATAGAAGCCAACAATAAATTCCCCAACAAAACTTGATGGAAGCTGCTTCTGACTCATTAGGGAACAGGGAAAGAAAATCAAACACAGAAGGAAACCAACAGACTAGGTATAAGGAAAACTGCCTATCCACTGAAGGTCTTAGCCCCAGTATTGTAGCCTTGAAAAAGGACAAGATGCTCAGGAAAAACCCGAAAGCTTGTAGAGAATCAGAAAAATTGGAGGAGTCATCTCTAAATAGGGAAGGGACTCTCAATACAAGTGAGGCATTGGGAGAACAGAGATTGACCCCCTCCTCCCAAATAAGGGAGGCAAGAAATATGTTTAAAATCCAGGATCACTTATATTTCCCTGATGAACATTGGGAGAATTTAGCCTTTATCTAAGTTGTCCTTTTACCTGTGGAAGTTGCCCTCTGGGATACTCAGCTCTAGACAGATATTCAGGGTCCTGGGCTAGGTACTACTCAACTCTCATAGTTCTAGAGAAGACTCTGAAAGAGATGGGCTTTATTTTTATGGGAATACTGATATTTTATGGAAGAGAAGTGTGGTTAGTAGAAAGCCCATCAGGCCCTTTCAAGCTCAGTTCAGCCACTGTGTTTCTGAGGTCTGGGCTCTACCTGATGAGTCATCAAGCTCCATATGAAAAAAAAAAAAAGTAAAATATGGTATTTTGTTTTGTTTTGTTTTGTCATATTGGGATCCTAAAAGGGTAGGCAGAAACTTGAAGAGAAGATCAAAGGAAAGAAAACAGTTTCTATCAAAGGGATCAGATGCCCAAGGCCCATAATGAAATGGTCACCAGAAGTGATGAATACTCCTGTCATAATAATCTGGAACCAGATTAACACTGCAACATCAAGTTGGGATATTCCGTAATTCTGTAGAAACTTAAAAAAACTAAAAGAACAGTGGCCTCAGGTTTTTTTGTTTGTTTGTTTGGCTGGGGTGGATGCGAAAGGAGGTGTTTCTTTAATTTGTCCCAGCACTTCTGTAGCAATTTCCCTTCTCTTTTTAATCTGCTGCAGGGGATGAGGGTGGCAAATAAGAATCAGTTGCTTCATCGCTCTAGTGAGCCTCTGTGTTTAAGGGATGATGCCAAATGTGGTATATGTGCTAGAATGGAAAAAGTTTAAAGTCATTAAGTATTGTTCAAACCCTCTCAGATCTACTCTACAGCTTTTAAATATCTGTCTCAAGACTTGCACTTCCTGCCTAGGTGGAATAAAAGGGTAATATTTATTATAACCTATGGAACAGCCAAAATAACCAGGCAAAGTATATGGAACAATAAATATATAGATATGAAGCAATAAATATATGGATATTAGGTAACAGAGGACAATGATCCTTGAAAAACAGAAAAGGAACAAAGTGAGCACTACAATTATTTCAGATTTATGCCTTGTGACTTTCCAGGCCATTTAAAAAAAATTTTTAATTTATTTTAATTGAAACAATTAACTATACATTTTATGTGGTACAGAGTTGACTATCAGTATTTGTGTACAATATGTGATAATCAAATAAGTATTATTAGCGTGTTCATCATTACAAATCATAATTATTCTTTGTGGCACATGAAGAGGGAATCCAGGTGGAGTTCAGGAGACTCCCTGAATTGAGGAGACAGAGCTAAGAGTTCAGGGAGACCAAGACAGAGAAACACAGACTACAAAGCTGCATAGAGAAAAAACTCTGGGGACTTACCAAGTGTCCCTGTTAAGTATTCATCAGAGTACTGATCAGTGCATGCAAGTAAAGAAACCATCCAAGCCATGGAAACAACTACCTATAAAAGTTTAGTGGTGATAGTATCTGGAAATCACTTAGGGCCAGGAAGAGTATCTGCTCTTATCACCAGTGGAACACTTTATAATTCACACAATGAATTAGGAAGAGTACTCAGTAGCGTCTTGCCTCAGTAGTGAATTAGTCCTACATCAAATAATAATCTGGTCCCATCTAACAAATCCTAACAGTGGTACACAAAACAAACTGTTTCTAAGTAACTTAACTGAATCTCAGAAGAAAGTTCAAGAATATTTATAGAAACATAAAAATATTCAGTAACTAAAAAAAGTATGATTTACAATGTCTGGCACCCAATAAAAAATTATCAGATATGCAAAGAAGCAGGAAAATGCAGTCCATAATGGAGAGAGAAGGCAATCTATTGAAATCAACACAGAACTGACACAGATGTTTGAATTAGTAGACAAGGATATAAAAAGTTATTGTAACTGTATTCCATATGTTCAAAAAGTTATGTGGAAACATAAAAGAAAAATTTAAAACCAAATCAAACTTCTAGTGACGAAAACAAAAATGTCTGATATGAAAAATACAGTGGATGGGATGAGCAGCAGATAGAACCTTGCAAAGGGAAAGATAAGTAAATTTGAAGATAAAACAATAGCAACTGTTCAAGATAAGGGACACAGAGGAAAAGGATTTAAAAGAACAAATAAAACAGCATCAGTAATCTGTGGAGCAACTTCAATTAGCCTAATATAGATGGGTCTGCGAGAGAGAAGAGAGTGTGCAAAGAAAATACTTGAAGAAATAATGGCCATTAGAAAAAAATTGATTAAAATATGTAAACCCAAAGATCCAAGAAGCTCAATTAATTCCAAATACAAAAAATATGAAGAGAAAATTGTACCTATCAAGGCAAATTATAATCTTTGTGAACTTGTAATTACAAATTTAACGTCTTTATATTTAATAAAAACTAGGGCTATTCAGATTATCTATTTCTTCTTGAGTGAGTGTTGGTAGTTTGTGTCTTTCAAGAAATTGTCCATTTCATTTTTTTTAATTTTTTAAAATTTGATTATACATATTTAGAGAGTACAGAGTTGATTATCAGTATTCATTTATAGTATGTGATGATCAAATCAATATTATTAGCATGTTCATCATTATAAATCATAATTATTCTTTGTGTCCCTTACCCAATTACTCCCTACCCCCCCCTTCTCACCTCTAGTAACCATAGGTCTGCTCTTTCCTTTTGAAAGTTCAATGTTTTATTATGGTCTCTTCTTTATTTCCTTCCTTCCTTCCTTCCTTCCTTCCTTCCTTCCTTCTGTCCTTCCTTCCTTCCTTCCTTCTCTCTCTCTCTCTCTTAGCTCCAACTTATGATTATGAATTGTCCAATTCATTTAAATTGATGATCTGGTGAATTTTATCAAACATTAAAGGAATAAATAAAACCAATTTTGCACAAACTCTTTCAGAAAATTAAAGAAGAGAGAACATTTCCCATCTTATTATTTTGTTCCAATATTACTAGAATCCCAATCCGGAAAAAGACATTATAAATAAAAAGAATGATAAAGTCAATATCATTTATTAACAGAGATACAAAAATATCTAAACAATATTTATACAAGCAAATGTAACAATAAAAATAAAGAATAGTGTATCATGAACAAGTGAGGTTTGTTCAATGAATGCAGGGTTGATTTAACATATAAAATCAATCAATGTAGTTCACCATATTAAACTATTTTAAAAAATGCTATCGTCTCAATAGATGCAGAAAAAGTACTTGACAAATTCCACATCTATTGCTGATTAAAACTCTTAACAAACTAGGAATAGAAGGGAACTTCTTCCTCTTGATATAGGACATCTGAGAAAGATCTATAGCTAACATCATCCTTAATGGTGAAAGATTAAATGTCTTCCCCCTAAGTTCTAGAATAAGGCAAAAATGCTCACTCTACCACTTCTACCCATCTTTACACTGGAGGCTCTATCTAGTCAGTAAAATATGGTAAGAGAAATTTTTTAAAAGGTATCTAGATTGGGAAGGAAGAAATAAAAATTTACTCACAGACAGCATGGTTTTCTATGTAGACAATACAATGAAAGCTATGAAAAAACTACTAGAACTAATAAGTGAGTTTAGCAGGGTTACAGGACATAAGATCAATAAATAAAAATAAATTGCATTTTTATATACTAGAAACAAAAAAAACTTGAAATAAAAAACATGATTTATAATTGCATCAGAAAATATAAACTGCTTAGGGATAAACCTGACAAAAGATTTACAAAACCTATACACTAAAAACTACAAAACATTGCTAAAAGAATTTAAAGACCCAAATAAATGGAGAGAGAGATTATGTTTGTGGATAGAGAAATTCTATACAGTTAAGATGTCAGTTCTCCCCAAACTGATCTATAGATTTAAAATCTCAGCAGACTTTTTAAAAGAAATTGGTAAGCTGGGTGTAAAATTCATATGGAATTGCAAAGAACATAAAATAACAAAAACATCTGTGTAAGAGAAAAATGAAGTTTTTAAACCAAAAACTTATTTTACAGCTATGTTATGATAGTATGGTATTGGCATAAAGACAGAAAAACAGATCAATGGAAAAGAATAGAGTACAAAAATAGATACATACATATATAGACAACTGATTTCCTACAAATATGCCAAGCAATTCTGTAGGGAAAGGATTCTATTGAACAATTGGTGCTGGAGAAATTGGATATCCAAAGGCAAAGTATGTCTATGATCCATACCCTATGATCATGTGTATAAACTCAAAAGGAATCATAGACCTAAATATGAATACTAAAACTAGGAACTTCCTAAAGAAAAAAATTGGAGAAAACTTTTGTGACCTTGGGTTAGGCAAAGATTTCTTAGTTAAGACACCAACAGTATGATCTATAAAACAAACTCCCAGAACTGATCAGTAATTGATACTTCTTTAGAATTAAATATTTTTGCTCTTTGAAAGACATTGTTAACATGAAAAGACAAGCCACAAACTGAGAGAAAATATTTGCAAATCATAAATCTCATAAAGAACTTGTATCTGAAATCTATGAAGAACACTTAAAACTCAGTAATAAGAAAACAGATGCCCAATAAATAAAATGAGAAAGGATTTGATCAGACACTTCAGCAAAGTTATCAATATGGCAATTAAGGACATGAAAAGATGTTCAATGTCATTAGTCATTAAGGAAATGCAAATCAAAACCATATCACTACACACCTAGTAAATAGCTAAAATTAGAAAGACTGACCATACCAAGGACTGGTGATGTAGAGAAACTGGGAATAATGGTGGAAATGCAAAATGGTGTAAACATATTAGAAGACAGTTTGGCTGTTTCTTTAAAAAGTTAAACAAGTACCTACAATATTATCCAGCCATTCTATTCCTCTATAGAAATGAAAGCATATATCCATATGCAGACTTGTACACCAATATTCACAACAGCTTTATTTGTGATAGCAAAAATCAGGAAACAATTCAAATGTCCATCAACAAGTGAATTGACAAGTAACTTGTGTTATAGCCATAATATGGAATACTACTCAGAAATAAAAGGCAATAAACTCTTCATAAATGCAACAACAAGATGTGTCTCAAAATAATTGTCTAAATGAGAGAAGCCAAACAATAAGAACATGTGATATATAATTCTACTTCTATAAAACTCTAGAAAATTCAAATTAATCTATAGCAAGAGAAAAAGATGAGTGGTTGCAAGGGGAAAGGAGAGAGAGAGAGAAGGACAGACTACAGAGGGACAAGAGGACAATTGTGGGAGATTGACATGCTCACTCTCCAGATTATGTTGATGGTTCCATGCATATATACATATTTCAAAATCAACCAAATTGTACACTTTAAATACATGCAGTTTGTTATGTGGCGATTATACCTCAATAAAGTTATTAAAAGTCATCTATCTATTTCAGTTCTGTTTATCTACTTTTTTTCACTGCCTTAAATTGATCCTTAATTAAAATTCTGATTTCTGTTCCCTAATTTTTCTCAGAAACTTACCCTTTGTTTGAAATTCTAAAAAAGAATGCCTCCAGCTTAGAAGGTCTTATGGATATTACCAGTGCTATGTAGTTGTCAATTAAGAGTATTTCCATAGTCCAGCTTTTATGTTTCACAAACTTTTTATGTCAAGTTAAACAAAGAGCTATAAATCAATAACTACAGAAATGATGGTGGGAGTACACGTTTCTTCCTAGGAGCCTAAGAGTCACCAAATTATACCAACTATGTGCCTGGCAGATAAGAAACTTTCCATATTTTATTTTCATTCACTCATTCATTTATTCAAACAAGGGATAATTATTTAGTGCCTACTATATGCTAGGCAATGTAATATTATTCAGTACCTAATACATACTAGGTAGGTACTGTGACCAATATTTAGTCATTAATAAAAACTCTTTTATGTAGGTATTTATTATTATCATTTTATGGATTGGCAAAGTGAGGATGAGAGAGGTTAAACACTTGCCCAATTTTACATTATCTTGGAAACAGGAATCTTAGAACAGTGATTTTTTTCTATCTGCATGTGAAATTGAAAAATATCTTTCTCCTTGCATCCTGAAGTCTTTCTCTGGTTTTCTGGTTTGGGAGAAAAAAAAATTGTCAATTACATAGTCACACACGCACACACACACACACACAGTTTTTGTAAGGCCTTTGCAATTTTCTTTTTAGTTGTTACTTTATTCCCATTCACCAGGACTATTTTTATTCACTTTAGACTCTGTAGCTTCAAGGTTGCATCTAGCTTCCAACCCTCTCCTGTGAGGTGAGGATCGCAAGGATATAAAAGAGACTGGTTAGCAAATGTCAATAAGGCACTTCAGAGGGATTGGGATATATAAATTGAAAGTTGTTATTCTTCCTGTAATAGAAGAATTGGTTGAAATGTTGAATTTCCATTAAAACCTTTCATTGGTAAAATGGGTTATTGCCAAAGAAGCCTAAACAACTAGTGGTTCAGGATATGGTGAGGGTTTCTGAAATAACACCTGAACAGCATGAGGTGCAGGTATTTTTCAAAGTAAAATAAGACTGGAAGCAAAGGGGTCATGCACCTTATAGTAAGGTGAGACATCAGTTATGCCCCATGGGATGTTCAAAGGGGCACAGCAGCTGTGAAGAAGGGGAAGCTGGAATGGAGCCACATAACATATGCCTTAATTTCATTTATGGAGCAGTCTGAGCACAGAGCAGATGGCCTTGTACTTTGATGAATGATCAGAAGGGAAGTCCATGGATACCATAGAAAATAGGAACATACAAATGTTTTTAGGGGACCATGTGTCAAGGAGAACTCCAGATGGGAATGGCCTTGTACTTTGATGAATGATCAGAAGGGAAGTCCATGGATACCATAGAAAATAGGAATATACAAATGTTTTTAGGGGACCATGTGTCAAGGAGAACTCCAGATGGGATGGTTAGCTTTCTCTTACCTTCAGACCAAAATCCATCAAGAACTTGCAATTGGAATGGATGGTCAATAAAGAAACGAACAAGATCAAATAGGTAATGGTGTGGGATGAATGTCGTTTTCTTCATCAAGCTTCCCCTCCAGGAACACAGACTTACATTCTTTCTTTTTAAAGCATTTGCCCCACCACTTCTACTCTCTGAAAGTCTGTCCCTTCTCCTTGTGCACTATCTGAACCTATCAGGACTACCTTCAGGACTCTGCTCACATTCCATATCTCTTCAGTTTTCCCATCTCATCGTGATTGTTCCTTCTTTATGCCTGATTTGCTCACAGTTTGTATCAACCATTGTGGTTTTTTTGTTTGTTTGTTTTTTAAAGATGACTGATAAGGGGATCTTAACCCTTGACTTGGTGTTGTCAGCACCACGCTCACCCAGTGAGCCACGGGCCAGCCCCTCAACCATTGCTTTTTAATAATAAATGCAGTACAGTATATGATATTATTTTTATAGATAAAGATATCCCAGGCTATCAGTAACTTGAAGTCTGAGACCATTTTTAAACACGTTAAACTTCTTCTTCCTAGCATGGTGCTTAGAATACACCAGATGTCATGACTATATTTTTTTATGTGTTAATCAAAGTCATAATGTAGATAACTTGTCACATTTGAGACTTATAAAAAGCTAATATTTAGCCCCCAAGAGCACATTGAAGTTTGAGAAGCACTGCATGCAGAGGAAAGCTGTATGGAGTGCCGGGACTATTTGGAAATTAACACAGTATTCATAACAGGTATTTAATGGCCAATTACCAAGGGCATACAAAGAGAAGCTATTTGGATGAGATGCTGAAAATAAATAGCTTCAAATTAGGGCAATTGACAGTTACTAGCCTTCTTATTACTCTTGATAATGTCCTTTTACTCTTCAGGATTTCTTTGGTTGCTATTGACAGAAATCAAGTCTAATTGGCCTGTGCAATAAGGAAATTCCTTTATTCACAAGTTCTGGAGCACACCTGAGCAATGAACAGAACTGAAAGAAGAATCAGAGTGTCAGGGCCTTTAGCCAGAGACTCAAAGCCACAAGATTTCTTTTGTGTCTGTCTGACAATTGTCTCCACTTGGCTTCATTCAGCAAACATTCTGTACACATATCTGCTAGCAGCCTCAGGTACATATCCTCCTGTCCTGGAAACCACAGAGAATATATTAGTCCTAGGGAAGGATTATGAAGGACCTTTCTTAGGTTATGTGCCCATCCTTGATCCAATCACTGTCAATAATGAAATGGGATACTATGATTATGATTGAGTAGACCTGAGCTATCCACCCTTCCACTCTGTGGCCAGGGAAGAAAGTTTGTAACAGGAAAGGAGGAACAGAAAGGTTGTTGTTCCAAGAAAAATAATAACTTACACAGTCCACTATGGGCATGTGTTGTTGAATGATAGGTAAGGGAGTGCACATTAGAAGGGAACTGTGATATTGTTGAAATGAAGAAAACACTTTTACCTATATAAGGCTTTATCAAAATGTTCTCCTTTGAGCCAGGCTAGGGACGTTGCACTGCTCACTTCCTGGATGCCATCTCTGTTTTGATGGCAATCAAATTTCCCAAGATTCCATGAGCCAAGTGAGGCTCTAGGTTATCCTGGAACCCCTGGAATTCAAGTCTATTAAGGAAAAAGATCAGGTAATTTTTGGGGGGATGCCTGACAGCATTAGTTATTGGGATGGATCCAAAAAGAAATATGTAGTCATGCGCCACATAACGATGTTGCAGTCAGTGACAGTGTGCATGTACAATGGTGGTCCCCTGGATTATAATGGAGCTGGAAGGATGTAGTAGGCTATATCATCTAGGTTTATATAAGTGCACTCTCACTCTTTCATTGATGTTCGCACAACAATGAAATTGCCTAACGATTCATGTCTCAGAATGT
The DNA here is from genome assembly GCF_000696425.1 of Galeopterus variegatus. Taxonomy (NCBI): domain Eukaryota; kingdom Metazoa; phylum Chordata; class Mammalia; order Dermoptera; family Cynocephalidae; genus Galeopterus; species Galeopterus variegatus. The sequence continues at coordinate 344,948 of NW_007727272.1, read as the reverse complement.
ATCCCTATCATTAAGGGACATGTGACTGTATTTCATTATCTTGAAGCTGATGGAAGTCCTACAGAACTGACAGACAGAGCACATAAAAAGTGCTAAGGAAACAAGTACCGTAGGTGCATCATTCCCTTTGAATTGCCACACTGATTTCATGTCTGCTGGAGTGTAAAGGTAAATCCAGGGAACAGTCTTATTTTTCTTTGTTCTTATTCCCTGAAAGAATTTGTTGCTGCCATCACATTAAAAGATGGCAAAAATTCTAAAGAAAGTATAAATTGCTCCAAAAATACTCAGATAGTTCTGTTTTTAAAATTCTTTTTGCGAAGATAAAAATTATGCTAAACTGATTGAAGACCATTATTGAGAACATTAAAACATCTACAGGTGTATCATTATAATTTATATCTGAAAAATAGGCATTTGACTATGTGAGTCTCTAAGCATGCACAAAAAGAAACCATTAGGAAATTCTGTATTGCATTCCATTGGAGACTTACTCCTTGCTTTGGGGAAATACTTAACTATAATGCAGAGCCTCTGCATTGTCTGTTACTCTGCTTCACGGCTTCTTGGATAGAATCTTTAGCTCACACTAAATCATTCCATCTTTAACTGCACTATAAGCAGCAGTTTGTCAGCTGAGACAGTTTCTCAGATTTTAGACATGTTTAAAGTGAAAACAGAGGGAAAATTGTCTGTTACAGATTTACTCTTATCTTAATGGGTCTCCTAGGAATGGATTATTTTGGTCTTCAGCATTCCTTCTTTGGAGTTCACTTCCAGAGTTTTCTTACCTTGGTTCCCTTCATTCTCACAGTAACCCAGAGTTTTCAAAGGTTTCTATTCAGACCTTTCGACTTTGTTAGTTTCTAAGGAACTTTAATGTCTATGTAACACCTGCAACTTTTCCCTCTGGGTCTGTGCACCACGAGGCAGAGGTTCCCTTCATTCTCACAGTAACCCAGAGTTTTCAAAGGTTTCTATTCAGACCTTTCGACTATGTTAGTTTCTAAGGAACTTTAATGTCTATGTAACACCTGCAACTTTTCCCTCTGGGTCTGTGCACCACGAGGCAGTCGCAGTGTTAAATAACTACCCAATTTATCAAACAGTGTATCCATCCTTGGGACTCTCCAGTGCTCTAAATCACAGGCTACAATGAGCGGCATGTAAATGGCCACATTTTTCTTCATTAGTCAAGATTAATGAGAGGAATGTCTCATTTAAGAAAAGTATTCATGCCTAACAGTCTCAAGAATCAGAAGTCATGATTAAATACCAATTATAGAAAGATTGAAAAGGGTTATAATCCTTAAGCTTTGATTTTTAAAAATCTCAAATTTCCATGGTGTAGCTTTATTAAAAATCCCTTTTAAGGAAGTCAAATTCAAATGAACTATTTCTAGACTCCTTTCTCATTCCTTCACAGGGGAAAAAAAAGTATTTTTCCCATAATGTGAACAAAACTCCCTTCAGAATACTTTCCCCCTCCTATTATTGAATTACACATGAATCGTCATTGTATAACTTGATATTTTCAAAGTAAACACACCCACGTAATGGGGAACCACATCAAAAACAAGAAATCTTCTCAACCCCCAGAAGCTCCCTTGTGCCTTTTTCCAGTTGTTATACTGCCCCCCCCCCCAACTCGACTAAGGGTAACAACAATTCTGACTTATAACAGTAAAGAAAAGTTTGGCTTCTTTTTGAGATTTATATCCCTGTTCAATATATACCCTTTTGTGTCTTGCTACTTTCACTCAACATGTGGAGTGAGCTTGATATGTGTTGATGCATGTAATAGCAGCTTGATTACTGTCATTGCTATTTAGTACTACATCATATACATAGAGCACAATTTTTTTTATCCATTGTGTTATTGATGGAAATTTGGCTTATTGTCAATTTTGGTTGTTATGAACGTTCTACTATAAACATTCTTTTGCATGTCTTTTAGTTATCAAATGAATGAACTTCCACTGGTATATACCTAAGAGTATAATTGCTAAATCATAGGGATTTTATATATTATTCTTTAATATAAACTATGAAACAGTTTTCTGAATTTGTTGTACCAATTTGCACTCCAACCAGCACTGTGTGAGTGTTCCATTTGCTCAAAATCCTTGCCAACACAATCTGGTGGCTTGTGGTGGGTTCATATTGAAGTTTTATTTGTATTTCCCTGAAGAACTATTGATTTTGAGCAATTTTCAACATGTTTATTGACCATTTGAATCTCTTCTTTTTGGATGTGCCTGTCCAAGTCTTTTGCCCACTTTTATTAGGTTGTCTGTCTTTTTCTTACTGATACATAAGTGCTATTTGTACATTCTCAATATGATTTCTTTGACATATATGTGTATTGCAAATATCTTTTTCTACTCTGTGGTTTGTCTTTTCACTCTCTTAATGGCATCTTTTAATAGAAAGAATTCTTAGTTTTAACCATCATCATTGGTTCTTGGTGCTGTTCTAGGATCTAGTTCCTGCTTACAGTGATTAAACTTATAATGAATTCTCAGAATGTGTGGTATATACTGAAAACTATATCTGCACCTTTAAACCCAACATCTTCTAGGATTCATAAAACGGCAAAAATTTTACTCATGCTACGAGTCTACTGACCTGCAAGCAGCTCAGTCTCTCTGAAAGTATAATTTTGGCCTGGTTTTGAAACGTATATCCCTTTTCAGTATGTCCCCTTCTGTCTTGTTACTTTTACTCAACACTGTATTGACAGAGATTAATCCATGGTGATGTATGTAACTGTAGTTTGATTATTGTCATTGTTATTTGGTACATCATTACATACATAAAAGACAATTTATTCATTCTGTTATTGAAGGACATTTGGCTTATTTTTGGTTAGACTGCAGTGCTGTCACAACAGAGGACTTATCTGAATTCAGAGGCACCTCTAAAACTGAAATGTTCCTTCAGAGTTGTCCAAGTTGGGGCTAGGAACAAAGTCTTTATAACCTTCAGTCTTTGGACAAAGGCTGCCCTGAGAAAGTGGTGTGACATCAGACGAGGGAATTCTAAGAGAGCTGACAGACAAAGGATTTCAGCTAGCAGTGCTCTCAGCAGCTAGGGAAATAATTATCCTTCCCACCTAAAGGGGAAGGTGGGGAGGTGGAGGCTGGACAACACAGCACAGCATCCACTATAAAACCTTTCCACACACACATGTGGGTAATATCACAGTTCAATTACTTTATTTTTTTAAATTAATTTAATGTAGCCTAATTGTACAGTGCTTATAAAGTCTACCATAGTGTACAGTAATGTCCTAGGACTTCACATTCACTCACCACTCACTCACTGACTCACCCAAAGCAACTTCAAGTCCTGCAAGCTCCACTCATGGTAAGTGCCCTACACATGTGTACCATCTTTTATCTTTTATACCATATTTTCACTATACTTTTTCTATGTGTGAATATGTTTGGATACACAAACACTATTGTGTTACAATTGCCTACAATATTCAATATAGTAATGTGCTGTACAGGTTTGTAGCCTAAGAGCAATTGGTTATACCATATAGCCTATGTGCGTAGTAGGCCATAGCATCTAGGTTTGTATAAGTACACGCTATGATGTTTGCACAATGAAATCACCTAACAATGCATTTCTCAGAATGTAACCCCATTGTTAAGCAATACATTACTATATTTGACACACATAATTATATTTAGCATTGATTGAATGTTGACTACATGCCAGGCATCATTCTAGATGTTTTACATGTATTTTCTCATCTAATTCTCACCAATAACCTGATACAGTGGGTAATATTATCACCCTCACTTCACACAGGAGGAAACCTAGACACAAGAAAGCTAACAAAGTTTCCCAAGGTATACAGTTACTAAGTGGCAGAGCTGACATTCCGGCTGCAGAGCCCACTCTATTAACCATAATTCTCTGTAGGTGGACTAGTAGGCTAGCTAGTCAAAAAGTTGGTAAAAGCACGAAATCATAAAAATCACACCCTGTTCATTACTATATGCTGTAGTGTGCCATCCAAAATTAAGATTTCGACATCCTGACCGCCATTATCTCAGTGTGACTAGATTTAGAGATTGGGTCTTTAAAGGGATAATTAAGGTAAAATGAGGTCATTAAGGTGGGTCCTAATCCAATATGATTGGTGTTGTTTTAAGAAGAGATTAGGATACGAACACACAGAGACAGAAGACCATGTGAAGACATGGGGAAGAGAGGACGACCATCTACCAGCGAGGAGGAAGGTCTCAGAAGAAATCAACCGTGTTAACATGTTGATCTTGGACTTGTAGCCTTGAGAATTGTGAGAAAATAAATTTCTGTTGTTTAAGCCACCCATGTGGTACTTTGCTATGGCAATTCTAGCAAACTAATACATACATATTATTCTAAGTTAAAACATTAAACTTTGTTAATTTGCCGCTTTTCTTATTTTTAACATCACAAATTGAAGTTAAAGTCAATTGAAGTCAGTTAGTGTTATGCCTCTGGCTTTATTTTCTTGCTCAGGATTGCTTTAGCTATTCGGGGTCTTTTGTTGTTCCAAATTAATGTTAAGATTGGTTTTTTCCATTTCTGTGATGAATGTCATTGTCATTTTGATGGGGATTGCACTGAATCTGCAGATTGCTTTGGGAGGTATAGACAGTTTCACAATGTTAATTCATAGACACTTCGACCAGTGGAGCAGAATAGAGAATCCAGAAATCACCCCTCAGGCTTACAGCCATCTGATATTTGAGAAAGGCAACCAAAACATACACTGGGGAAAGACTGCCTCTTTAGTAAGTGGAGCTGGGAAAATTGGAAATCCATATGCAGAAGAATGAAACTAGACATGCACCTCTCACCATATACTAAAATCAACTCAAAATGGATTAAAGACTTAAGAATAAGACCTGAAACTGTAAAGTTACTAAGAGAAAATATAGGTGAAACACTTCAGGAACTAAGTCTGAACACAGACTTTAGGAACAAGAGCCCCAAAGCACAAGCAGTAAAAGAAAAAATAAACAAATGGGATTATATCAAACTAAAAATCTTTTATATACAGCAAAGGAAACAATCAACAGAGTGAAACAATAACCTACAGAATGGGAGGAAATTTTTGCTGACTGTACATCAGACAAGGGATTAATATCCAGAATATACAAGGAACTCAAGCAATTACACAGGAAAAAAACCAAATAACCCAATTAAAAAATGGACAAAGGAGCTGAATAGATATTTCTCAAAAGAAGACATACAAATTGCCAACAGGTACATGAAAAAATGCTCAACATCACTAGTCATCAGGGAAATACAAATTAAAACCACATTGAGATATCACCTTACCCAATTAGACTGGCTATATCAAAAAAGTCAGAGAATAACAAGTGCTGATGAGGATGTAGAGAAAAGGGAATGCTCCTACACTGTTAGTGGGACTGTAAATTAGTACAACCACTATGGAAAACAGTATGGAGGTTTCTTAAACAACTACAGATAGATCTTCCATATGATTCAGAGATCCCACTTCTGGGTATATACCCAGAGGAATGGAAATCATGATGTCAAAGGGATAAATGCACTTCCATGTTCATCCCAGCTCTGTTTACAACAGCCAAGATATGGAACCAACCTAAATGTCTATCGATGGCCGACTAGATAAGGAAAATGTGGTATATACACACAATGGAATACTACTCTGCCACAAAAAAGAATGAAATTCTGTCATTTGCAACAACATGGATGAGCTTGGAAAAACTTATGTTGAGTGAAATAAGCAAAGCACAGAGGGAAAAATACCACATGTCCTCACTCATAATTGGGAGCTAAGAGAGAAAGAAGGAAGGAAAGAAAGACCACAGTGGTGTGTTGGGCTTGCAGAGGGAGAGAGCATATCTAGGGATACAAAGTGGGGTGAGGGAAAGGGGGAGCAGGAGGGAGGTCTGGGATTAATTGGGTGCGGAACACAGGATATACTCACAATTTGTGGTAATAGGCATGCTACCAGTATAGATCTGGCCATCACATCTTGGGCATGAGTGGTGATAGTCAGCTTTGTACTCCATGAATATTCATAAAATAATAAAAATAAATAAAGTCAATTGATAAGAAACAAATTTAACACACAAAGATTAACATCTTTAATGCATAAAGAACTCTTAAAAATGAATTAGAAAAATCTGAACAGAAATTTGTTGAGGGACATGAGTAGATAAGTTACACACCCCAAAGAAACACCCATGGCTAATAAATGCATTCATAGATGTTCTTATGGGCAGGGGTGGCAGCCCTTAGACCTAGGTCGCAAGATCCTGGGCATGCTCTGTCGCTTGCCTGGTTGTGGCTGGAGGGTGGTGGCCTACAGCCCCCAGCCTCACGACCCTGGGTGTGCTCTGTTTGCTTGGTTGTGGGCAGGGGTGGGGTGGCCCACAGGCTCCCGACCTCAGAACCCCAGGTGTGGTCCATTGCTTGCATGGTTCTTAATTTGCCAATCCTTTAGAGGAAGGCCAAAATTTTTATTTATTTATTTATTTATTTATTTATTTATTTATTTATTTATTTATTTATTTATTTCCTTTTTG
>NW_007727272.1:325809-337549 GCF_000696425.1 Galeopterus variegatus | reverse complement strand
CCGGACCAGGACTGGCAACGGGATTGCACCCCTCGGTGCTGCCCCCGCCCCTTGCCCAGCCAGTGAGCGGGAACCGGTCTGTATGTGGGATCCGAACCCTCGGCAGGAGCGCCGCCGCGCTCCCAAGCGGCGCACTGTAGCAGTGCGCCACCGGGCCGGCCCCCCAAATTTTTATTTTTATTTAGTAACCACTGATTGGAATGTCATTTTGTTGTCTTTTATTAACCACACCCACAAACAGTATTGTCTATGATTTTCACTTCTGGTTTATTTCAGATGAAGAGAGAACTTTAGGACAATGTGAAGCAACTTATATGCATAATTTTAGATTTATATGGCTTGTATTCAATCTTTTCAGTCCCAGCCCTTTTCTAATTTAAGAATCTTTTAGCCATTTATATTTATCAAGTTTTTGCAAAGCACTCATAGAAACTATTGATTTCCCCAATATATCTTTTATCATTTTATATACTATTTAGTTAAATCATGTAAACAAATAAATAATACAACTGGTATAAACAGGTTAAAAAAAACTTACTCTTGATAAGCATATAACTCAAATTGTAAGATGTGAGGCATACAAGCATTCTAGAGTGTAATCTACTAGCTACAGACTTTGGTAAGCTATGGGCATTGGTGAATATGTTTTACGGAAAACCTGGAGAATCAGTTAGGGTAGCTTTAAAAAGCGTATTCTGTATTCAAAAGCAACAGCATAACATTTTCAAGACAAATCTCATTTGAGAAAAACCTTCACAAATGCTCGACACTTAAGAGTGATGAAACACTGTTTCAGGTGCATTTAAAAGAGAAGGTGTGATCTTTATGGGTCATTCAGTTTGAGTTTATCAATTGTGTTGCACAAATTTCCTATACACTCACTAACTTTGCTTGTTCTATCAGATATTGAGAGAGATATGTTAAATTCTCCAATTATGTCTGTGGATAAATCTACTTTTTTTAATTCTGTAAGTTTTTGCTTTCTATATTTGAAGACTATGTTGTTAGATATATAGATATTTAGGATTATTTTATCTTCCTGTTGTATTGTCATTACAAAATGTCCCTCTGTACCGATTGTAATTCTAATCACCTTAAAGTCTTTTTTGTATGGTGTTAACATAGATAAACCAGATTTATTTAGGTTGTTGTTTACATGGTCTATATCTTTGTACCTATTAACTTTCAACCTTTTGTGTTCTTATACTTAAACTGTGTCTGTAATAAAGAGCATACAGTTGTGTGTATGCTTTTAATAAAAGTCTAGTGACTTTAGCCTTTTAAGTGGAATATTTAGTCCCACTATATTTAATGTAATTACCGATACATTTGAGTTTAAACCTACCATTTCACTATTTGTTTTCTATTTGTCCTTTTGTTAGTTATACATGCTTCCACTATTTTTACTGGTTACTCCAGATATTACAACATGCATCCTTGAATTATAAAAGGCTGATATAAATTAGTACTTTTACATTTCCTACAAATGCAAGTACCTTAGAACTTTAACTTCTTTGTCCCCATCCATTTTTTGTGCATTTCAAGTTAAGTATTTTGATTTTGTATGTATCCTTTAACCTCACAAGACCTTTTCATTATGTCCTATATGTCTCTTTCCTCTATATTTTCCTTTATTTTATCTCTTTATATTTTTTTCTCAAAATTTTTTTTAACTGACTTATCTTCCAATTCACTAATTCTGTCTTTGGCTATGTCTAATTGGCTCTTAAACCCACATATTAATTTTTAAAAATCAGTTATTGTGATTTTTTTATTCTAGAATTTCAATTCAGTTATTTTTATAGATTTCAGTTTTCTGACAAAACTCTTCATTTTGTCCTCTATTTCCTTTAAAATATTAATCATAGTTATTTAAAAATCCATGTCTGATAACTCTAATAAATGGTTTTCCTATAGGTCTGTTTCATTTTTCTCCTGTATTTTTTTTTTCTCTTCATTTTTGATCATTTGGTCTTGCCTCTTGGAATGTCTGGCAATATTTTATTAAATATTAACATTGCATATAAAATATTTTAGAAATAGCTTGAAGCTTTTGATAATATCTCCCTCCACAGAATATGCACTTTGCTTTGGTGGACTATTAATCTAGGATGATCACTTTAATATAATCATGAGTTAAACTGACATGAGAGTTTGTTTAAGTCACCATAAGGGCTGATTCTGTTCACTCTTACTCCTAGATTGTAGCCCTTTAAGGGTCTCAACTGAAAGCCTGGTTGTTTACATTCACAGACTCCAATATGTAATTTTTGTTCCCTCAGTCCCACAGGACTGCTAAAAGCTGTCCTCGATTACTCAATTTTGGGCTGTTTTAAATTGGGATATACCTTGATGGGAAAAGCAGCACCAAATGCCAGGTTCATCTCTTGAACTTTCCATTATTTTGAGGATCTTGAACTCTCAATTTCTGGCTGTCCTACGTCTCTCCAATGCTATCAAAATGACTTTTTAAAAGTATTCAGCATTTCAACTTGTATTTCCTGAGTAGACTTCTAAAAGCATAATTTCTTGGTCAAAGTTGTAGACATTTGAAAGCTCTAAAACCTTTTTTCCCTACAGTCTACAAAAAGATTTGACTTCTTACAGCCCAATAATTAGGCTTAGTTTTAAGTGAATATCTATAACTTTTTATGTTTTAACTTGAGAAGAAACGGAAAAATATTTTTATCCTGGAAAAATTTTTTTCCACCCATGCAGCCATAACATTTTATTAGTGGAATTTCTACTTTCTTCTTTACACAGCAAAAGATCTCTTTGGGCTTGATTCAAAATACATTAAACTTCATCCATAAAGATCTTTTATTCTTAGGAACATGTTTCATTTTATATCAAAGAGGGGGTTCTCATGAAATTCATGTTGTAATCTTAAAAGCAATTGCTTCAATAATTGCTTAAATAGAGGTCTGGTGAGCAAAGTCTAGAAAGCAGAAAGCAACTTAAAATTTTGCACATGGTTTGACATTTTCAATATATATGGGGGGCACGACAATGTCCATGCATCTTCTCTTGCTACCCATTAAGAATGCACCATTTCAATATTTTTAATAAGAGTCAGTACATGACTTGGTTCAGTTTGTGAGAGGTAGAAAACACTCAGGTTCTGCACTTTGGAATGACAGGACCAAATGCTGTGTGGCTACCTCTTTAAAAAGCTACAAGAGTATGGAGTAGCCTAGGGGAGACTGACTTTAAATTACCAGACACGTCTATTATGAAGTGTTGAAAGGAGAAAGAAAAACAAATAATAAAGTTACAAAATAAAGTTTATTTTATCAAAATTAAAACTGCTTCCTTTCCTCTACTTCAGAGTAACCTTGAGATGGAACAGTCTGAGGATTACATTGCTATAATCCCTTAGCAGTTAGTTCCACAGCAGGAGGTGCCTACTACAGACAAAATTATAGGGTTAGGAATGTTCACAATTCAGTGACCTGATTGGTTGACTATTCTTCAGGGCTTTAGAATCAAATATTTATACATCTAAATGGGAGCAAAGAAAGGAAAATGGTTTGTAAAGAGAGTCCCAGAGCACGTCTTATTGAAATAACAGATGGAAATATTATATTTTTGAAACATTCTTTCTATGAAGAAGTCTTTTGAAGTATGTTTTCATATGTTAAACCTAAGCCAAAAGTGGAGTAGAGAGAGAGAGAGAAAAAAAGGATTTTATTTTCAAATGTTTGGTGTCAGCAGAGTACAAAGTTAGCACTTCCCAAGAAAAGGCATGTCCCAAAATACACTGCAGCACAATGTCTTTCCAAAGTCTTTACTTCACATGACAGTCCCAGGGGAGAAATAATTTAGAATACACTTGATTGTCACTGCTCAGTGTGTATGTAGAATCTGCCAAATCTTGACCTATAACATCTTTGTAAATTGTGTATAGCCTCTCACCACTGAATTTTTCATGTTTCCTAAGCTGGTTGAAACCCAAGCTAAGACTCAGGACAATATCTTGAAGAAGGTGTAGGCCACCTCATACTTGCTGAGATTTTGGAAAGAAGTAGATTAAGATTGTAGATTTTGTGCCACCTGGGCAATATTGATGGGTCTTCTAGTCAGAGTTTATAGAATAAATATGGAGACATGCAATGCAGCGCACAAAGTAAGAAAGCAGGCAGAAGGCCAAGTGAAAAATTCTTCACACTTTATTTTCCTGTACATGGAAGCCTGTATACCCATGACAGAATAAACAGTTCAGAATTATTCTGCCGTCCTTCCAGGAAAAATATCCTATTACTAAGCAATCAATTTGAAGTGGTCCATGGTCAGTCCAATTTCTCCATCACTTAGCTTTCAGGACATGGTTTGGTTATCCTGCTAATCTCAGCTGGCAGTTATTCTGGCCAAGGAAAGAGAGAATCCATAGGAACATGACTATTTTGACCTTGTACCCAGACATGATCTGTGATGGAGATCTGAATGCAATTCCTGGTTAAATCTATTCTTATGGGGAACAAAAGGAAGACTAGAGTAGGAGAAGGGCTAATGGTTGGGATGTGGGACATGAAGGAACTCGTGTTGGGGTTTAGGCAAATATTAGGGGATTTGGTGTTTGCATACAGGTCCTGAGCACCAAACAATAGCCAGTTGGAAAAGGGCAAAAATCCAGTAATCTATGGCTTCTGAAAAATCAGGGTGTGCAATCAGATGGTAACCTCTGCCAAAAGAAAGAAGGGAGAAAGAGAGAAAGAGACAGTAACTCACTCCACCCACCAGTGGGCCACTTTACAGCAAAGCAAGAAAATGCTTTGGTGATGGCTCCTTGAGTGACAGCATCTGCTTAAAGAATTGACTCAGAGAGCCTCAAAATCTCAGAGTCCCAGCCAGCAGCAGAAAGAACTCTTGGCAGAGCTGTTTCCTGTACCTCTTTTGATCACAGGGCTCAGGCTTGGAAAGGTTCTCACCAGTCTTGTGGTTTCCTGGTTGTGCGTCAGTACATTCTGGCTGAAACACTTCACTTCCTTCAGGCCAGTCCCTCCACCAATAGCTCCTGGCTCCATGGTTCACTCTCTTTAGCTTTGAACTAGACTCCAAGGACACTGCTGGCTGCAGAATGAGCCTTGTATGAGAGGCTTGCAGCTGGGGTGCTAGCTCTACCCTCCTTGTGACAGAGATCCTACAGGGAAACAAAGTAGATTTAAGGAGTCACACGAAATGTCCACAGAAGCACAGAACATTCGAATCATTGAACGGTTCCCACACAATCTCTTCTCCAACACAGTGAGCAATAGAATCACTTGGAAAACTGGTTAAAAAGTAGAGATTCACAGTCCAATCTTATATCTTCTAAACCAGAATCTTTGAGTAGGCAATGGGAATATGTTTTTAAGAAACTACATGGCAATTCTGCTGTGCAGTCACTGTCTAGTATAATATACCCAATTTCATAAGTTAAGAAACTCAGGCTGCCCCTGAATTAATTAAATTCACCAAGGTAAACCAGGTGGCCTAAATCTCACATAGTGCTCTTTCCATTGTATTGCACTGTTCTCCACTCTTCTTTTTAGTGATTCTGTAATTGGTCCTGAGTCTCATGATTCCTAATCATGCAGTCTACCTATGTTCTTTGATCCCATGTATTTCTTTGAAAAGAACCCATTCTGTGTACATTGGGTCACTTTCCAACCCTGCTACCTTCAACTCAGGTAGTGTTATAAAAATGTGTAAGTTCAAGACAGCTATCAGAAAAGGTAGTGTTCTTGTTCATCTATTCTTGGTGAGAACATTATATAATGTGACAAGAGGAACTGGCAGTTGGAATAGCTTACAAATACAAAAAAAGAATTCCTCAGATGCTCTAGTGAGTAATAACTACATACAGTCATTCAAAAATTTCAGGGTTATTTATAGAACAAGTTCTGCTGGGTTGTTTGGGGAATGATACAAAGTAGGAGGGGTTGAGTAGAATACTAAAAGATTTCCCAATGAAAATGGATGATTTTCCTTTAGAAACTGAATGGTATTAGAAACACTAAGTTTTGTAATGGATCAGAATCATTATAAGCTAAAAGTAGCACCATGAATGTTATACATGCTTTATCATTCCTATGTTTATGGACCAAAGTTTGGACTATGCCACGAGGCACAGACTAGCTCAGAGATGTCATAATACTATGTGGATAATTACTTAATAGTATATGCATAGGAGAAACTTTTAAAAGAGTACAAGAATAAACTTGTGATTGGCACTACAAGTGTTGGAGTCATATATCTGAATCAAAATCCCAGATCTACCATTTTCTAGTTGTGGGACCTTGAAGAAGTTATTTAACTTTTTTGAGTCTTAATTTCTACACTTATAAAATGAAGCCTGACAGGGCTCTTAAAAATACTAAAGCATGGGAATCTACCATTTTCTAGTTGTGGGACCTTGAAGAAGTTATTTAACTTTTTTGAGTCTTAATTTCCACACTTATAAAATGAAGCCTGACAGGGCTCTTAAAAATACTAAAGCATGGGAAAGGGAGTAAGATTTAGGGAGGAAGTGCTAGGGGTATTCAAGTAAACAAAAGGCAAACGGAAAAATGCAGATTAACAAAGGTTATCGAAGGAAAAATACATCCAGACTAATAGGACCAAAAATGTAACAAACTAAAAATATTTATATGATAATTAACCTAAAATTTTAGGCTGAGTTTTGTCACTAAATCTCTAGAATCCTATAACCATAGATGAAATGTATCCAACCCTAGGAGTATGTAAAGATTGTTGAACATGCCTAGAATATATATACTGGATAAACCCTATGAAATTAAGGATTTTTATTTGTTTTGTTCACTACCATGCCAAATATTTAGTTGTAGAATGAACAAATGGATTGGTGGGATCTAACAAGGGTCAAAAGACTTGATACCTCAACAAGGGAGGAGGCCAATTAATATATAATGAATATACAAATACCTCTGTGCCTCCGGGTGACTGTCTATCCTGTGTGCAGCTGTGCCAGTTCTGTTGGTCATGACAGCCAAGGATGATGATTAAGCTATATAATGAATATACAAATACCTCTGTGCCTCCGGGTGACTGTCTATCCTGTGTGCAGCTGAGCCAGTTCTGTTGGTCATGACAGCCAAGGATGATGATTAAGTTTTACTGTAAAAACAAAGTAGATGCCCTGTTATGTTGATAAAATGCCTTAAACTCTATATGAGGCCAATAAATCTAGGGAACAACTGCTCAGAGAGAAGTTTTGATATTAGTAACAAACTGCCCAATAAATTGAAGGTATTACTGTTGTTATCTCAAATTAGATGACATGTCAAGAAAGCCACAAGTTCGTCTTAAATATTTTCAAAACATTGCTGCAATGTAATAGAAACTTGGTGAATAAGTATTGGAACTAAACAGCAACTTAATAAATTCTTCTTGCGTTAGAGTTAAAGTCTAACGCCATTAGAAAGAAAGAGAGAAACAGAAAGAGAGAGAAAGGGCTGTGGATTGGATGTCCCTCAAAGCTCATTGAAACTTAATCCCCACTGTGATAGCAGTAAAAGTGTGGGAAATCCTATTATGGTATTTGAAAGGTGGGTCCTTGAAGAGGTAATTAGATTGTGAGAACTGTGCCCTAGTGAATGGATTAATCCATTGGTGGCTTAACAGTAGAAATGGGTGCAGTTCTGATGGCTTTAAAAGGAGAACAAGTGAAGAGGTTAGTTCTCTTTCTTGCCTCTGCCATTCTCTCCATGTGGTACACTGAGTCTCTATGGACAGTTACCACCAAATTAAGCCCCTCACCAGATGTGTTGCCTGGACTTTGGACTTCCCAGCCTCTGAAACTGTAAGCAATAAATACATTTCTTTACAAATTACCCAGTTGCAGGCATTTCTGTTACAAGAAACAGAAACAAACTAAGACATGGAGGGAGAGAGGAAGGAAGGGAGGTAGGGAAGGATGGAGAAATGAAGAAAGGAAAATAAAACCAACGAAGAAAACGTAGGATCATATACTTAAACCAAAATNCAATGAAAATGGATGATTTTCCTTTAGAAACTGAATGGTATTAGAAACACTAAGTTTTGTAATGGATCAGAATCATTATAAGCTAAAAGTAGCACCATGAATGTTATACATGCTTTATCATTCCTATGTTTATGGACCAAAGTTTGGACTATGCCACGAGGCACAGACTAGCTCAGAGATGTCATAATACTATGTGGATAATTACTTAATAGTATATGCATAGGAGAAACTTTTAAAAGAGTACAAGAATAAACTTGTGATTGGCACTACAAGTGTTGGAGTCATATATCTGAATCAAAATCCCAGATCTACCATTTTCTAGTTGTGGGACCTTGAAGAAGTTATTTAACTTTTTTGAGTCTTAATTTCCACACTTATAAAATGAAGCCTGACAGGGCTCTTAAAAATACTAAAGCATGGGAGAGGGAGTAAGATTTAGGGAGGAAGTGCTAGGGGTATTCAAGTAAACAAAAGGCAAACGGAAAAATGCAGATTAACAAAGGTTATCGAAGGAAAAATACATCCAGACTAATAGGACCAAAAATGTAACAAACTAAAAATATTTATATGATAATTAACCTAAAATTTTAGGCTGAGTTTTGTCACTAAATCTCTAGAATCCTATAACCATAGATGAAATGTATCCAACCCTAGGAGTATGTAAAGATTGTTGAACATGCCTAGAATATATATACTGGATAAACCCTATGAAATTAAGGATTTTTATTTGTTTTGTTCACTACCATGCCAAATATTTAGTTGTAGAATGAACAAATGGATTGGTGGGATCTAACAAGGGTCAAAAGACTTGATACCTCAACAAGGGAGGAGGCCAATTAATATATAATGAATATACAAATACCTCTGTGCCTCCGGGTGACTGTCTATCCTGTGTGCAGCTGTGCCAGTTCTGTTGGTCATGACAGCCAAGGATGATGATTAAGCTTTACTGTAAAAACAAAGTAGATGCCCTGTTATGTTGATAAAATGCCTTAAACTCTATATGAGGCCAATAAATCTAGGGAACAACTGCTCAGAGAGAAGTTTTGATATTAGTAACAAACTGCCCAATAAATTGAAGGTATTACTGTTGTTATCTCAAATTAGATGACATGTCAAGAAAGCCACAAGTTCGTCTTAAATATTTTCAAAACATTGCTGCAATGTAATAGAAACTTGGTGAATAAGTATTGGAACTAAACAGCAACTTAATAAATTCTTCTTGCGTTAGAGTTAAAGTCTAACGCCATTAGAAAGAAAGAGAGAAACAGAAAGAGAGAGAAAGGGCTGTGGATTGGATGTCCCTCAAAGCTCATTAAAACTTAATCCCCACTGTGATAGCAGTAAAAGTGTGGGAAATCCTATTATGGTATTTGAAAGGTGGGTCCTTCAAGAGGTAATTAGATTGTGAGGACTGTGCCCTAGTGAATGGATTAATCCATTGGTGGCTTAATAGTAGAAATGGGTGCAGTTCTGATGGCTTTAAAAGGAGAACAAGTGAAGAGGTTAGTTCTCTTTCTTGCCTCTGCCATTCTCTCCATGTGGTACACTGAGTCTCTATGGACAGTTACCACCAAATTAAGCCCCTCACCAGATGTGTTGCCTGGACTTTGGACTTCCCAGCCTCTGAAACTGTAAGCAATAAATACATTTCTTTACAAATTACCCAGTTGCAGGCATTTCTGTTACAAGAAACAGAAACAAACTAAGACATGGAAGGAGAGAGGAAGGAAGGGAGGTAGGGAAGGATGGAGAAATGAAGAAAGGAAAATAAAACCAACGAAGAAAACGTAGGATCATATACTTAAACCAAAATAAAAGTAAGCTAAAACCTTCAGTTATTTTCTAACATAAATTCTCTTAAAATATCATTAACTTAACAAGTCAAATAAGTCACTATAAAATGAATCAAACTGTCACACACACACACACACAAAAAAAAACCCCACAAAAGTAGTTCTCACTTCATAGCTCACTGCTGTGTGCCTAGTGCCTTGGTTAGTGAAAGCCTGGGGTCAGAGAGATAAGGGTTGGTTCTGCCCCTCCCTAGTTCTGTGACTTCAAACAAGCCACTTATCCTGACTGAGCCTCAGTTGTTTTTGTTTTTCTGTATAAGGATGATAAAAATATATACTTCACATGATTTTTGTAAAGTTTGAATTTGGTAATAGATTTAAGTATCTTGTACACTCTGAATTCTCATCAAATGGTCGCTATCATTTTCATCATTATCATCATACTGAAATTCTCTGTTTATCATTTAAAATGTGTTACATGATCTAGTATGGAAATTGAGCTGGGAAATGTATTCATTGCTGGAGGCCTTGGAATGAAAATTTAAAAGATTTATTCCCCTGTGGCATTTGAGATGGCTATCCTTAGCTTTTATATGTAGCCTTATGCTCATGAACTGCACACACATTTACTATCCTTTGCAATGGACCTTTTGGTTATACACAATAGATTTTACCTTTTGCTGATGGAGCAACTAAAGCAAAGAAAAATGAAATACTTGGCCTGGGATCATAAGATGAGCCATAATTATCATAATTGTCCAAATCTCAGTCCCGGGTTTATCCAAATAAGCTAAGGTTTCCATGAGGCTTAACGGTGAGTCAACCCTAAAGATATTTGGGACAATTTTAAAACAGCCCAAATATGCTTTGCATTTTTTTGTACAAAAGAATGAACTAAAACAAAGGAATGGAGAATAAAAGGCAGCATAGGAAAAGAAGTAAGGAGTCTTTTAGATTCTGCTGTTAAAACAAAGTAGATTTGATTCATGAACTACAGGAAGATCATTCTGACAACAGAGCAGTGAAATAGTGAGGTCAGTTTCAGAGAAAAATGATTAACATAATCTGTGTGGTTACTAAGGTGGTTGTGCAAGATTTGGGGAAACCTAAAAATCTTTAAATAAAATAGGAAATTCTGAGAGGCCAGAGACTGGAACAGAAAGAACATAGAAGTAGGAGTAAGAAGACCTGGCTCTGTCTGTTATTAATTGAACTGCTTTATGGAGATCACATAGCTGTTCGAATAGGATATCTATCTTACCCATATAGAATGTTTATGAAGACACAATACTAGTGTTCTGAAACATAAAAATAATATAAACACAATAGTTACTACTGAAGCTTATTATTGAGCTGATTATTTCAAAATCCCCCCCCAAAAAAACCCTGAAAAAATATATCTTTAAATCCCATTGTCCTTTACCCATAAATATGTTTATTAACCACTAGGTACTGTATACTATAAAAAATTTAAAAACCTACAAAATGTGAATTCAATACTTCAAAAATTTGGCTAGAGGATAAAGCATAAAAGGAAAAAATTATAGAGAGACAAATCAAGACATTTTGATAAACTACTTAAGGATTTCTATAAAAGACTTCTACAGAAATTTATTCAAGTTGATGAAAGCTGGAATAGTCATGGAAAGCAAAATAAAAGGAAGTTGGATTTGAGGCCAGACATGAAAGATTTAAGCCATTAAAGTGAAAGGGTGGTGTTTTTTATATCATATTGAAGAGTTAGAAACTTGCCCTATAGACACCAAGGAGTATCTAAAAAATTTTGAGTAAGATGAATTTTTAGGAAGATTTATCTAGCAGGGGTGTTTTAGAAAAAACATAAAATTGATTAAATTTATTCCTAGCTATTTTATTTTTTAGATGACTATGGTAAATAGCCTAGCTTTCTTTATTTCTTTTCCTGCTACTTCGTTGATGGGTTATAAAAATGCTACTGATG
>NW_007727272.1:320474-324621 GCF_000696425.1 Galeopterus variegatus | reverse complement strand
AACCACCGTGCAGATGGTCCTCCAACCACCCCAGTACATTGACACAAGGAGAGCTACCAGCAGAGACCAAAGAAAAGAATAGGATGTCTCTCTCCATAAAGCCCATTCCAGAGAGACAGAAGTATCTGCTTTATGATAATATTGGGGGACCTGAACACACCTCTCAGCATTGGACAGATCATCTACACAAGAAATCAACATAGTAACTATTACTCTTTCAGAAGGAGAGAAGAAATCTAGGGTTATCAGAGGCAGGAAGGGGGAGGGAGAGGGGCATGCAGAGAAGTTGGATAAGGGGCATAAAGAATAAGTACAATTTATAACAATATTTATACAAGTAATATTGATTTGATCAACATATGTCAATGTTGAAATCCAAAAATATGTATAATCAATTATGATTCAATAAAAAAATCCTAACATTCATATAGAACAAAAAAACCCTGAATAGCCAAGCAATCCTGAGCAAAAAATAAATAAGTAAAAAAGCAAAAGGCATTACACTACCTGACTTCAAACTATCCTATAAATCTATAGTAACCAAAACAGCATGAGACTGGCACAAAAACAGACACTCAGACCAATGGAACAGAACAGGGTACCCAGAAATCAACCCACATATGTACAGACAACTGATCTTCGACAAAAGCACCAAGAACACACATTGGGGAAAACACTGCCTCTTCAATAAATGTTGCTGGGAAAACTGGACATCCATATGTAGAAAAATGAAGCTTGACCTGTACCTCTCACCATATACCAAAATCAAATGAAAATGGATTAAAGACTTAAATATAAGACCTGCAAATATAGAACCCCTAAAACAAAACATAGGGGAAGCATGTCAGGAAGTAGAACAGGGCAAAGACTTTATGAATATGACCCCAAAGCAAGGCAACAAACAGAAAAATAAGCAAATGGGATGACATCAAATTAAAAAGCTTCTGCACAGCAAAAGAAACAATTAACAGAGTGAAAAGATAGCCAACAGAGTAGCAGAAAATATTTGCAAACTATGCATCTGACAAAGGATTAATATCCAGAACATACAAGGAACTGAAACAACTTAACAGTAAAAAAAANGGAGCATGCCAAAAACATCACCTCCATGTGGGTGGCCCACCACAGCTACCACAATAACCACAGCTGCCGAGAAAGAGGCTAGATGCCACAACCACCGTGCAGATGGTCCTCCAACCACCCCAGTACATTGACACAAGGAGAGCTACCAGCGGAGACCAAAGAAAAGAATAGGATGTCTCTCTCCATAAAGACTATCTCTCCATAAAGCCCATTCCAGAGAGACAGAAGTATCTGCTTTATGATAATATTGGGGGANAAAAAAAACAAATAACCAGACTAAAAAATGAGAAAAGGAGCTGAATAAACTTTTCTGAAAGGAAGATATACAAATGTCCAATGGACACATGAAAAACTGTTTAACATCACTCAGCATCTGGGAAATATAAATCAAAACCACATTGAGATATCATCTCACCCCAGTAAGACTGGACGTCATCCAAAAGACAGAATAACAAATGCTGGTGAGGATGTGGAAAAAGGGGAACCCTCTTCCACTGTTGGTGGGACTATACACTGGTGCAGCCATTATGGAAAATGGTATGGAGTTTCCTCAAACAACTACAGATAGGACTGCCATATGGTCCAGCAATTCCACTGCTGAGTATATACCCAAGGGATTGGAAATCATCATGTTGCAGGGATACCTGCACCCTCATGTTTACTGCAGCTGTATTTACAATAGCCAAGGTATGGAACCAAACTAAATGTCTGTCAATGGATGACTGGAAAAGAAAGGAAAATGTAGTATGTACACACAATGGAATACTACTCTGCCACAAAAGATAATAAAATACTGCCATTTGCAGCAACATGGACAAACTTAGAGAAAATCATGTTAAGTGTTAAATAAGCCAGACACAGAAAGAGAAATGCCTCATGTCCTCTCATAGTTGGGCTAAAAAATAAACAAGTAAAAAACAAAAAAGAAAGATACAACAATCACAATAATACATTGAACTTTCAAAAGGAGGGAACAGAACTAAGGTTCCCAGAGATGGGAAAGGAGGAAGGGGTAAAGGTCCACAAAAATGTATTACATTGGATAATGTTGAATATACTTATTATCCTCATTTGAGCATCACAT
This sequence comes from Galeopterus variegatus, assembly GCF_000696425.1. Classification (NCBI taxonomy): domain Eukaryota; kingdom Metazoa; phylum Chordata; class Mammalia; order Dermoptera; family Cynocephalidae; genus Galeopterus; species Galeopterus variegatus. The sequence continues at coordinate 322,454 of NW_007727272.1, read as the reverse complement.
ATTGCACACAGGTAATGATATTCAACTCTGTACCCCACAGAAATGTATGATCAACTATGTTACAATTTTTTAAAGGGGAGAATGTGTTGGTAACTTTTGAGAATAAAACTTTTTTCACAGTGCTTTGGGAGTGGTAATAGCTCTAGAAATTAGTATTGGTAGATTTACTTGGAGATGCCACAAGAAATCCAGGATAGGTTAGAGAAATCAGAGACCAAGAACCAAAAATTTTAGGCCTATATTTAGCAAATTCAAATTGTCTATAAATATGCTATCTACTTTGCAGGCTAGGTATATTTCAGAGTCACATAAGCAGACATATAAACTTTATAAGGCATTTGGAAAATAAATCACTAAATTTGCTTATAAGTTATCAAAGCCTAGGTGCCCTAATGTCTTTCAGAATGTGTGCAGAATATACCAATAGATTATATTTTGTTATAATACATTCTAAGAGTAATGATTTATTATCCTAATAAATCTTGATAAATACCTTAATAATTATGGCAGTATAATGGTCCTCCAAAGATATCTGTTTCCTAACTCTTGAAATGGGTTTTTGCAAAGGTGATACAGTTAAGGATCATGAGATGGGGAGATTATCTTGGATTATCCAGATGGAATTGCTGTAATCACAGGGTCTTTTTAAGTGAAGGAGAAAGACAAGGAAGTCAGAATAAGAGAGATATTTGAAAATGTTATGCATCTGAATTTGAAGATGATAAAGGGGCCATGACATTGAAAACCTACTTAACGAAATAATAGATGAAAAATTTCAGGGTTTCAGAAAAGATAGGGACTTCCAGATCCAAGAGGCTCAAAAATCCCCAAACAGTTTTAATCCTGAAATGTCATCTCCAGGATGCAATGTAGTCAAACTGTCAAAAATCAGAGACAAGAGAGAATTCTAAAACCCCAAGAGAAAAGCATCAGTTCACCAGTAAGGAAAACCCCATCAGGCTAACAGTAGATTACTCAGCAGAAATCTTACAAGATATGAGACAATGGAATGATATATTCAAAGAGCTGAAAAAAAAAAAAAAAAAAAAAACCCGGGAAAAAAAAAAAAAAAAAAAAAAAACACCTGCCAGCCAAAATTCTATACCCAGCAAAGCTATCCTTTAAAAATGAAGTAGAAACAGTGTCTTTCCCAAACAAACAAAAACTGAGGGAATTTATCACCATTGGCCCTACCAGAAATCCTTAAGGGTGTCTTACATCTGGAAGCAAAAGGACAATAATTGCTGTCATGAAAACATGTGAAAGAATAAAACTCACTGGTAGAATAGATACTCAAATGAGAAAGGAAAAGAAATTATCTTATTAATATAGAACCCACCAAACTGCAAAGACAAAAATAAAAGAGGAAGAAAGGAACAAAAGATATATAAAACAATCATAAAATAATTAACAAAATGTCTGGAGTAAGAGCACACCTTTCAATAACAGCCTGAAATGTAAATGGATACATTCTTCATTTAAATGATATAGACTGTCTGAATGAATTAAAAACAAGACCCAGCTATATGTTGCCTGCAAAAAACTCACTTCACCTGTAAAGACAGACATAGATTAATAGTGAAGATCCGGATGGAAAAAGGTAGTCCATGCAAGTGGAAATCAAAAATGGGTAGGACTAGCTATACTTACTTCAGATTAGATTGACTTTAAATCAAAAACTATAAAAAGAGACAAAGAAAGTCCCTATATAATGAAAAAGGGATCAATTTAGCAAGATGATATAACAATTATAAACATGGGAGGTACTTCAAAAAGTTCATGGAATGATTCATATTTTCCTTCAGTTCTAATTTTCAATGAGGTATTAGAAGTACCCTCATATATGCACCCAAAATGGAGCACAGATATACATAAAACAAATATTAACAGAGCTAAAGGAAGAGATAGACCCCAATACTATAATGGGGTCACTCTCATCATTGAACAGATCATCCAGAAAGAAAATCAACAAAGAAACAG
>NW_007727272.1:317798-319085 GCF_000696425.1 Galeopterus variegatus | reverse complement strand
TAGAATGAAATGAGATAACAGCAAAAAACTATTTTAAAAGTTAATGAAAAGAAAAATTGATTTTTTGAAAAGATAAACAAAATTGACAAACCATTAGTTCAACTAATAAAAAGAGAAGACCCAAATAAATAAAATAAGAAATGAAAAAGGAGACATTACAACTGTTACCAAAGAAATACAAATAATTACTGGAGACTATTATGAACAACTATATACCAACAAATTTAAAAACCTAGAGGAAAGGGATAAATTTTTGAACACATATAACCTACCAAGACTGAACAAAAAAGTAGAAAACCTGAACAGACCAATAATGAGTAACAAGATTGAACTGATAATCAGAAGTCTCCCAACAAAGAGAAGCCCAGGGCCGATGAATGGCTTCACTGCTGAATTCTACCAAACTTAAAACAAAACAACAACAAAAAAACAACACAAATTCTTCTCAAACTATTCCAATGAATCAAAAGAAGAGGAAATTCTTCCAAAGTCATTCTGTGAGGCCAGCATCACCCTGATACCAAAATCAGACCAGTACACAACAACAACAAAAAAGAAAACTACAGGCAAATGTCCCTGGTGAATATAGATGTAAAACTTCTTAACAAAATACTAGCAAAACAAATTTAACAGCACAGCAAAAAGATTATACACTATGATCAAGTGGGATTTATCTCAGGGATGCAACTGTGATTCAACATATACAAATCAATAAATGTGACACATAACAATGACAGAATGAAGGACAAAAAACATTATTATCTCAATATATGCAAAAACAGCATTTGATAAAATTCAACATCCTTTCAAGATAAAGACTGTTAGCAAACTAGGAATAGGAGGAAAGTATCTCAACACAGTAGGGGAAATATATGACAAACCCATAGCTAACATCCTACTGAACATGGAAAGGTTGAAAGCTTTTTCTCCAAGAACAGGAACAAGACAAGGATGCCCACTTTCATCACTCTTATGCAACATAGAGGTCATAGCCAGAGCAATTAGGCAAGAGGAAGAAAAAGGGGCATTCAAATTAGAAAAAAGAAAGTCAAATTGTCCCACACGGTCTCTTTTTTGCAGATCACATGATTTTATATATAGAAAAACCTTAAGACTCTACCAAAAAACTCATAGAAAAGATAAATAAATTCAGTAAAATTGCAGGACACAAACTCAACATGCAAAAATCAGTAGCATTTCTATACACCACCAAAAATCTAGCTGAAAAAAAATCAAGAAAGCAACCTCATTTAAAGTGGCTACCAAAAAAGTAAAATACCTGGGAAT
>NW_007727272.1:314826-317289 GCF_000696425.1 Galeopterus variegatus | reverse complement strand
GTTGCAGGACACAAACTCAACATGCAAAAATCAGTAGCATTTCTATACACCACCAAAAATCTAGCTGAAAAAAATCAAGAAAGCAACCTCATTTAAAGTGGCTACCAAAAAAGTAAAATACCTGGGAATAAATTTAACCAAGGAGTTGAAAGATTTCTGCAATGAAAACCACAAAATACTGATGAAAAAATTAAAGAGGACACAATGAAATGGAAAGACATTCCATGTTTGTGGTTTGGAAGAATACTACCAAGAGTGATCCACATCAAAATACCTATGAAATTCTCCACAGAAATAGAAAAAACAATCCTAAAATGTATATAAAACCACAAAAAGCCATGAATAGCCAAAGAAATCCTGGGCAAAAAGAACAAAGCTGGAGGCATTATACTACCTGACTTCAAAATATACTACAAAGTTATAGTAATTAAAATGACATGGTACTGGCATAAAAACAGACACATGGACCAATGGAACAGAATAGAAAACCCAGAATTAAATCTTATATCTACAGCCACTGATTTTTGACAAAGGCATCAAGGACATACACCTGGGGGAACAACAGCCTCTTCAATAAATGGTGCAGGGAAAACTGAATAGCCATACACAGAAGAAAGAAACTAGACCCCTATTCTCCCACCATACACCAAAAATCAACTCAAAATGGATTAAAGACTTGAATGTAAGACCTGAAACTATGAAATTACTAGAAGAAAACATAAGGGAAACACTTCAATACATTGATCTGGGCAAAAAAATTTATGGAGAAGACTTCTAAAGCACAAGCTACAGAAGTAAAAATAGACCAATGCAATTATATCAAGCTAAATAGCTTCTGCACAGCAAAGGAAACAATCAACAGAGTATAGAAGCACCTGGAAGAATAGGAGAAAATATTCACAAACTATTCATTCAATAAGTAATTAAAACAATTCAACAGCAAAAACAAATACACAAATACTCCAATTTAAAAATGGGCAAATGAGCTGAATAGACATTTCTTAAAAGAAGACATACAAATGGCCAACAGGTCTATTAAAAATTTTCAACTTCACTAAGGCAAATGCAAATCAAAACCACAATAATATATCATCTCACTCCAGTTAGAATGGTTATTATCAAAAAGACAGAAAATAACAAATGCAAATGAGGATGAGGAGAAAAGGGAACTCTTATACATTATTGTTGGGAATGTGAGTTAGTACACCCATTATGGAAGACAGAAACTGAAACTGAAACTCAAAACTGAAAACAGAACTACCATATGGTCCAGCAATCTCATTGCTGGATATTTATCAAAAGGGAAAGAAATTAGCAAACTGAAGAGATATCTCCACCCTTATTATTACTGTGGTACTACCTACAATAGCCAAGATATAGAATCAATTTATGTGTCCATTGATAGATGAATGGATAAAGAAATTGTGGTATATGTACACAATGGAATACTACTCAGCCATGAAAAAAGAATGAAGTCTTGTCATTTGCAGCAACATAGATAAGTCTGGAAGACATTATGTTAAATGAAATAATTTTGGCACAGAAAGATAAGTACCTCATGTTCTCATGTTAGAGCTAAAAAAAGAGTTGTTTATAGAAGTAGAGCATAAAATTATGGTTACTAGACACTGGGAAGGTGAGGTGGAAGGAGGTATAGGGAGAGGTTGGTTAAGAAAAATAAAATTACAGCTTGATAGGAAAAATAAGTTCTAGTGATCTGCAGCAGTGCTAGGTATCTGTAATGAACAATAATCTATTAAATATTTTAAATGGCTAGCAGAGAGGAGTGTAAGTGCTTTCATCACAAAGAAATGATAAATTTTTGCAATGATGGATGTGCTGATTACCCTGATTTTATCATCATGCATTGTATACATGTATTTAAATATAACTCTTTACCTTATAAATGCATATAATTAATATGTGTCAATTAAAAATAATTTTTTTAAAAAAGTGGCCATGAGCCAAGGAATGCAGGCAACCCCTAAAAGCTAGAAAGGGCAAAGAAACAGATTCTCCCCTAGAGCCAATTAAAAGATATGTAGTCCTGTCGATACCTTCATATTAGCCCAATGAGACTTCTGACCTATAGAATTATAAAGTAAAAAATTTGTGTTTTTTAAAGCCAGTCAGTGGTAACTTGTTCCATAAGCAATAGGAAACACATGCAATAATATTATGTATATTTTTGAGTTATACATGCTCATTGTAGAGAATTTAGAATCTATCAAAATAATTTTTTACAATATAAAGATGAAACTTACTCTTTTGACCCTGACAGAATAATTGGTACCTAACTTGTTCTTTTGTTGTAAACAACTAGAAACAGGTCAAAATTTTTAAAAAAAGAAAAAGAAAAACCCAACAATTCTCTGGAACAGGACTATACTCTCTATAAGAAGGGAAGAAAATATGGTGAACTCTACAATCACTAAACATTCTTCCTGAAAACACTTTTGTGAC
>NW_007727272.1:313821-314448 GCF_000696425.1 Galeopterus variegatus | reverse complement strand
GGAAGAAAATATGGTGAACTCTACAATCACTAAACATTCTTCCTGAAAACACTTTTGTGACCATATTTGAAATTCCAATCATCCAGAATGGAGAGACCTTTTTAATGCATCCATAGCATGTAGTAGAGAAACAAAAAGTATTGCACTGTAGTTATAGGACTAAACTAGCTGCAGAGGAGAGGCAATTCTATACATTCACTAACAAAGCTTAAAAATAAGCCTGAAAGAGTTAAGCTGAACTTTATGGGAACTAATTTAAAAAAACAAATAATATACAAACAAATAAATGGGGGTGGGGGGTGGGAAGAAGACACAACAATCACAATAATTCCTTGAAATTGTTAAGATAAGTGAACAGACATGATGATGTTGATGGGGGGAGGGGGATAAAGGAAGGGGGTGAAAGGAGGAATTGGCAAAGGAACATGAAAATCAACTACATTGTTTACTGATAAATTAAAATAAAAAATAAACAAACAAAAAAACAAAATGAAATTCAATACTCTTCAAAGGAAGAAAACAAAAGGTACAGACTCTTTAATGTAATATTCACAGTGTCCAGCAACCAATCAAAAATTACTAAATATGCAAGGAGCCAGGAAATATGACCCATAACCAAGAGAAAAA
>NW_007727272.1:289668-312874 GCF_000696425.1 Galeopterus variegatus | reverse complement strand
TTGATGAAAACTATAACCTATATATTCAAAAAGTCCACATATTCAAGAAGCAAAATAAAAATAAACAAACAAACAAACAAAAAAACAAGCTAAGCCTATCATTACATTATCAAATTACTGGAAACCAGTAGTAAAGAGAAAATACTAAAAGCAGCCAGAAAAAAATAAGACTCATTACATACAGGAAAACAAACACAAGACTGATTAATGACTTCTCAGAAATAAAAAAGCTAGAAGTGCTGAGGTAGAAATCGTCAACCTAGAATTTGATATACAGAAGAAATATCCTTCAAACATGGAGGTGAACTAAAACCATTTAAATACAAACAAAAGCTGAGAGAATTTGCAACTAGAAAATATTCACTAAAAGAACTGTTAATTGAAGTTCTTCAGGGCCAAAAGAATACCAGAAGGAAATCTGGGTCTATAAAAGAAATGAAAAGCTCTGAAAATGGCACATATGAACAAATATATAAGATCTTTGTTTACTTGTCATTTACTTTATTTGAAAATAATCAACTGTTTAGAATAATAGTAACAATAATGAAAGGCTGCATATTGTGTTTGAGAAGAAGAAATCAAAACAAAGCAAACACCTTTTGGGGAAGAATTAAAATGTCTACTGGAGATGTTTAAGTTGTTAGCTAAGAATTGTATTTAAATTGTTTTCAATAAGTTTACAATAAAAACTCAACACCTACCTCCCATCTCTCTACAAAATCTTTAGTTAAATCTACAATGTATGATTCATTTGAGGAAACATGAAATGTACTAAGTTCTACAGCAAGCTTGACAAGGGAAATTCAGAGTCACACACTAAAGCATGCTATGAATAAATTTATGAAAAGGTACTTCCTGATTCTTCGACTTAACCATAGATACAGTTGTGAGGATGATTCGCCACTCCTGATTATGAGTACACTATTTTTTACTCACAAATTATATGTATATGAGTATTTATTATACTTTTCAGAGTTACACCAAAAGACACAAGATAATGAATTTTATTTGGCAAACACTAGAACAGAACAAATAGACAAAGACATTGAAGGCAAATGAAGATTTAAGGTCCTAGAATTTATAAGTTATTGACATATTAAGTCCACAAATTCTTGAAAGGTATATTGGAAGTAGTAGGCTAAACTCATGATTAATGAAGACTATTCAACATGATTATATTTTCTATTTTGAAGCTTATATTAAAATCAATTTAGTTCCTCCTTCCTCCTAACTAGGTAAGGCTGAGAACACCATGAGTATCTCCACAGGAAGGTATTTTCTCATCAGGATAACACTTTTTACAGATTCCCAGATGATGGCAGTAGTAAAAATTCCAGATGATTGCTTATTAGTTTCTGTCTAAAGAAATCAAAAGTTAACATATTTCGTTGATTCTAAGATGCCATTGACTGTTATATTCTGTATTAGTCCATTTCTGTTTCTTATAACAAAATACACGGAACTGGGTAATTTGTAAAGAAAACAAAATGTATTGCTCACAGTTTCTGAGGTTGGGAAGTCCAAAGTCTATCTGCTGGTGGTGACAGTAACCCAGGGGTCTCACACTGCAAGATGGTGGAAGCAGAGAGAGCAAGAGGAGGACAGACTTTCTTCTCTCTTTTAAAGCCCTCAGAACCACACCCCTGACCATCATTTTTAATCCATTCACTACAGCATGGTCCTACAATTTAATCACCTCTTCAAAGCTCCACTTTTCAATTAACATAGAAGGATTTCCCACCCTCTTAATAGCCACAGTGGGGACTAAATTTCTAATACATAAAACTTGGGGGACACAATTCAAGCTTCAGTGAGTTTTAGGAGGACATAATTCAATCTACTACATATGCACTATTAATAACAACTTTGGGCACAAAAAAAAAAAAAACAAATTAAATGTCCTTATTGAATATAAGAAACATTCCAACTATGGAAAAAGTCAATTATAGGCAAAGTCCATCTTTTGATTGAGGAAATATTGTACTCTGAAAATAACAGATTTGAATTCAGCAAGTTCACTATCTACTAGTTTTGAGACCTGTATCAAAGCATTAGATCTTTTTGGTTTTCAGTTGCCTGACTCTAAAAGGAGACTAGTCTCTTCCTGCCTGAAATGTGAAGGAAGAAAAAGACTGAAGTAAAGATCAGAAGATCTTTGAACAACAATTCTAGCTCTAGGGCTCTTAGGCTCTGATGCCATGTTTCTTAATAACAAAAAAAGTTATTGAAAGATCCTAATTTGATTAATTCATACAAACACGTGTTAACTTTTCATTCTTATCTGAATCTTTATTCACAGCTATTCAAGAATTTCTACCTTTGTAACCCCTGATTTTGAGAGAAGCCTTGAAAGTTGTCAATTGTAGGACTTGGTGAGTCATTCTTCCTTCATAAAATGTTTGACGACAAGTTCCAATAGCTAAAGTCGACACAGCTTCCAATGAGCAGGACGGCAGCTCCACTTCTAATAAGTTAATCCAATGGTTTTTGTCATGAGCAAAACAAGAAATCATGTTTTTAATCATACTAAAAGGTCTCTGCATCTTGTTAACATCTGGAGTTCAATCACTTCTGTGCTAAAAACCGGGGAATGCTTCAGCAGGGCATAAATCTTGCCCCTCATTGTACATGCGATCCAGATGCTGGAGGAGAATTAACATTCGTTTGTAACACATCTGGTGTCGGCAGCTTTGAGTAAGTTCTAATAGAAAGAGTGTGGAACTAACGTGGCATTACACCTTCCCTCAGGCCAGAGGTTCTAGACTGAAGGTAAAAGCCTGCAGGTGTCCCTCGGGGCTTCTCAATAAACTGCACTAATCAGCTCTGGCATTGTGTTAAGTGCAGGGTGTTTTGAATTTTCCACAGAAATTTCACAGCTCAGTAATTCCACTTTCCAACTGTCTGCTTTTGACAACTTTTTAGATTCACCACCATCTTGAAATACCAAATGAAGGAAAGGCCCAGACTCATTGTCAGGGTTTGGACTATTCCATAAAACAGGAGAGAGGAGATTACTGCCAGAGCAGTAGTAAGCAAATAGTAAGATTAACTTTACTTGTAGATAGAAGTGGCTTGGCATCCACCACTGAAAGGCAGTAGGATGGAGGTGAAAGAGCACTGAATTTGAATTGAGGCATCTGAGCTTAAGTCCCACCTCTGACATGTGTTGCAGAAGTCCAATATTACTTATGTCACAGTTTCTCACAAGGGACAAGTGAGAACCAAATCAGATGATGGCTTTTTGTAGCAAAAGGAACAAGTCCAAATTTCTTAGAATAGCATTTTCATTTACTTTGTAATAACTTTCTTTTCCAACCCCCTTTAACTTCAATATATACTTGAGTTTTAAATCATTAAAAAAATCTTGCTTTTAAAAAACGTGCTGCATAATTTTGTGCTTTGGAATCTTTGCTCATGCTGTTCTGCTTGGTTGTAATGTTTTGCCTCATTCTATTTGCCTACCTATTAATTCCTAGACACTTAGATCTAAGACTCCTCCACAGGTACTCGTGCATGTCTCCATCTTAGCACTTTTCATGGAGTATTATATATTGCTCATTGTTTTTTATGTTTTAGCTAGACTGTAATCCTACATCATGAGAATCTGTAAGAGAAAATATGGCAACTATTGGAGGCATTTAATAAAATCTTAGGGATATATTTCATGTTGTTGAAGATGGCCTCTGATTAAATCACCCATCTATGAGAAAATTATTTGTGATAGTCAAATAGGATGTGCAAATACTACTGAGTAATTAGAGGGTTTATTTTAAAATTTAAAAGAATATCCAGCTAACTACAAATGTGTTTTTATGAGGGCACTGTGCTGTGTCGGGGGTCTGGCTCTGTGGTTAGGAAAGTAAGCCACTCACACCAGGGGAAGCACATAAGAACTCAGACCATCTGAAAAGTGCTGTGTTTTTATGAGGGCACTGTGCTGTGGTTAGGAAAGTAAGCCACTCACACCAGGGGAAGCACATAAGAACTCAGACCATCTGAAAAAAGAACAGATTTACATCTCTCCACTCTCCACTCTGCCTGGCTCATGTGTTCACTGAGGGGAATGGTGGGTGAAATCTTCCACCCTATTCAAAGTGTGCTTCATTTTAAGTTGGTGTAGCATGTATGGTTGAATTTTATGAGATGAATAGGCATATGATGTGGCTCCACTAATCATATGTTTTGAATTTGGTATTTGTAACTATAACTAGAATCCCAGAAGAAGCTACTTTCCAATTTAGTCTTGATAGTTGCCACAATACCAAATGAGTCACAAAGAATAAAATTATGAGACAAGAACTTTGATAAATGTTTATAATCTCATTAGAAGAAAAAATGTGGACTGAAAAAATAAGACTGACAGAGTGTTGATGTCTTTAAAAGACATATATCTAGGAGTAATAAGATCCTAATAGGCCTAGCAGCCACGAGGTGAGCCAAGATCAGACCCTTGTGGCACTGGCGCCCAGACTAAGGCCCAGAGGGAAGCGCACACAGCCCAGCACCCACCGAGGTATACCAAGACCAGACCCTTGTGGCATCAGGGTCCAGTCTAAGGCCCTGGGAGTGTGGGCGGGGGGAGAGAAGCACACACAGCCCAGCAGGCCCCAAAGTGAGCTGAAACCTGCACCATACCAGGGGCTCAGTCTACAGCCATGGAAAGCTAGAACAGGAGCCAAGGTGATGTAATACAGACACCGTCACACCTTCTGTCACCACAAGGACAGTTTACCACCACAGTAGCAGCCAGGGCCACTCTACAGGAAACCTGTCACTCATTTGACTACACTGATATAAGAAGAGTATATAAGAAGAGTCACCAGTAGAGCCTGCAAATAGAGGAGAAAGTCTTTATCCTCATAGCCAACCCCAGAGTAACAGAAAAAGCAGGCCCTCTACCAGATGACCAAGCACCAACAAAAAAATACTAGAACTACAAAAAAACAAGAAGATATGACACTGCCAAAAGAATACAGTAATGTTCAAATTCCAGACCCCATAGAACAGGAAATCCTTGAAATGTCTGAAAAAGAATTCCAAGCAATGACCTTAAGAAAGCTTGAAGAAATAAAAGAAGACTCAATTAGAGAACACAAGGAAACTAGAAAAAATATCCAGAATATGAAGGAGGAAATCTACAAAGAAATTAATACCTTAAAAAAGAGTGTAGCAGAGCTCCTACAAATGATTCACTTAATGAAATAAAAAACACAACAGAGAGATTAAGCAGCAGGCTAGAGCAAGCAGAAGAAAGAACATCAGATCTCAAAGATGGTCTTTTTGAAATAACCCAGGCAGACAAAAAGAAAAAAGGGATTAAAAATAATGAGGAAAACTTAAGAGAGATAGCAGGCAACCTCAAGCACTCTAATATATGAATTGTGGATATTCCAGAAGGGGAGGAGAAAGGAAAAGGTATTGAAAACTTATTCAAGGAAATAATAACAGAAAACTTCCCAGGGGTAGAGAGAGATGTAGACCTTCAGATCGAGGAAGCTCAAAGGCCCCCAAACAGATTTACTCCAAAAAGATCCTCTCCAAGACACATTATAGTCAAATTTGCAAAGCTCAAAGACAAAGAGAGAATTCTAAAAGTAGCAAGAGAAAAGCATCAAGTCACCTATAAGGGAACCCCTATCAGACTAACAACAGACTTCTCAACTGAAACCCTACAGGCAAGAAGAAAGTGGAATGATACATTCAAACACTAAAAGAAAAAACTTGTCAGTGAGGAATTCTTTACCCAGCAAGGCTCTCCTTCAGAAATAAGGGAGAAATAGTGTATTTCCCAGACAAACAATAATTGTGGGAATTCATCACCACACAACCAGCCCTGCAAGAAGTTCTCAAGATGGTCCTTCATCTGGAATCTGAATAATGAATGTCACTACCATGGATAAACAAGAAAGAGCAAAACCTGCTGTTAAAACAAAAATGCCAGTGAGAAAGAGCAAGAAGATAAATCATGCCACCTCAAATATCTGGCTAACATTGAAGAAGAGAAATAAAAGAGGAAGTATGGATCAAAAGATATTTAAAACATCTAAACAAAAAGCAATTCAATGACAGGAATTAAACAATAACTGTCAATAACCACCCTAAACGTGAATGGATTAAACTCCCCATTCAAAAGTCACAGATTGACTGATTGGATTAAAAAACTAGACCCAAGTATATGCTGTCTTCCAAAGACTCATCTCACATATAGAGACATACACAGACTAAAAGTGAAGGGATAGAAAAAGATATGCCATGCAAAGGGAAACCAAAAATGAGCAAAAGTAGCTCTTCTTATATCAGATAAAATAGACTTTAAGCCAAAAAACATACAAAGAGACAAAGAAGGCCACTATATAATTATAAAAGGATCTATCTAGCTAGATGACATAAAAATCATAAATATATATGCACCTGATACTGGAGTGAGGGAAATGGTTAATGGACTTCTGTGGTCAGCAACCCAAGGACGTGTTCACTTGGCGAACTCGCAAACGAGTTAAACAGGATTGCAAACAATCCTTGACAACGCTTGAAGTCGTGAGAACACTTTCTTGGGATGTTCCCAGGAGACACAATATAGATAACCAAGTGCTTGAGAAGGGAGGTAACGGCCTTCTGCTCTTGAGAAAAGTATAACAAAACTTATGCATTAATGCTTATCTTGTACGCACGAGCTTGCTAAATGTAATAACAGCTGTAACAGCAGCTGGGTCAGTGCTACTTGCCTGAGAGAGCAGTAGCCCCCCACTTTTCACCTGCATCTCATCTGCTGTGTCTTCCTTCATGTCTCCGATCATTTTAATCAACACTGGAGCACCCAGATATATAGAGCAAACTCTCTGAGACCTAAAGAAAGAAATAGGCCCTAATACATTAATAGTAGGTGACCTGAACACCCCTCTCTCAGTTTGGGACAGATCTTCCAGGAAACAAATCAACAAAGAGACTCAGGATTTAAACTACACATTAGACCAACTGGACCTGGCAGATATATACAGAACATTTCACCCAACAACTAAAGAATATATTTTCTTCTTATCAGCTCATGGAACATTCTCCAGGATAGAATACATATTAGTTCACAAATCTAGCCTCAGCAAATTTTAAAAAGTTGAAATCATTCCAAGTATCTTTTCAGACCACAATGAACTAAAGTTGGAAATTAATAATAAGCAAAACTCTGGAAGCTATACAAAAACATAGAAACTAAATAATAGGCTCCTGAATGATCTATGGGTCGAAGAAGAAATTGAACAGGAAATCGAAAAGTTTCTAGAAACTAATAAAAATAAAGACACATCATACCAAAACCTGTGGGATAGTGCAAAAGCAGTACTAAGAGGAAGATTTATTGCAATAAATGCTTACATCAAAAAAACAGAAAGACTTCAAATAAATGACCTAATACTACACCAAAGAACTTGAAAACAACAATAATCCAAACCTAAAGGTAGCAGACAGAAAGAAAGAATTAAGATCAGAGCACAACTAAATTAAATAGAGATCCCCAAAATAATAGAAAATATCTACAAAACAAAAATTTGGTTTTTCGAGAAGATAAATAAAATAGACAAACCATTAGCTAGGTTAACAAAAAAAAAAAGGAGAGAGAAGACCCATATAACAAAAATCAGAAATGAAAAGGGAGACATTACAACCTCTACAACAGAAATACAAAGAATTATTAGAGACTACTATAAACAGCTGTATGACAACAAATACGAAAATCTGGAAGATAAGGATAAGTTTCTAGACACATACAAACTACCAAGACTGAACCAAGAAAAGAGAGAAAACCAGAACAGATGAATAACAAGCAAAGAGATTGAGGCAGTAATTAGCAATCTTCTAACAAAGAAAAGTCCAGGTCCAGATGGCTTTACAGCTGAATTCTATCAAACTTTTAAAGAGGAGTTAATACCAATTCTCCTCAAACTATTCCAAACAATTGAAACAGAAGCTACTCTCCTAAACTCATTCTATGAGGCCAACATAACTCTGATACCAAAACCAGATAAAAACACAACAACAAAAAAAGAAAATTACAGGCCAATATCCTTGATGAACCTAGATGCAAAAATCCTCAACAAAATATTAGCAACCAGAATACAGCAACATATTTAAAAAATTATACACTATGATCAAGTGGCATTCATCCCCAGGATGTAATGGTGGTTCAACATACAAAAGTCAATAAATGTGATACATCACAGCAACAAACTCAAGGACAAAGACCATATGATTATCTCAAGAGATGCTGAAAAAGCATTTGACAAAATTCAACATCCTTTCATGGTAAAGACCCTCAACAAATTAGGTAGAGAAGGAAAATATCTCAACACAATAAAAACCATTTATGAAAAGCCCACAGCCAATATCATTCTGAAAGGGGAAAAACTGAGGGCCTTTCCCTTAAGAACAAGAACAAGACAAAGATGCTCACTTTCACCACTTCTATTTAACATACTACCAGAGGTATTAGCCAGAACAATCAGGCAAGAGAAAGAAATAAAGTGAATCCCAATTGGAAAAGACAAAGTCAAATTTTCCCTATTTGCAGATGACATGATACTATCTATAGAAAAACCTGAAGACTCTATCAAAAAAACTAGAGCTGGTTAATAACTTCAGTAACATTGCAGGATACAAAATAAATGTCCCTAAATCAGTTGCATTTGTATACACAAATAATGAACTAACAGAAAGAGAAATAAAGAAAGTAAGCCCATTTACAACTGTCATGAAAAAAATAAAATACCTAGGGATCAATTTAACCAAGAAGGTGAAAGACCTCTACAATGAGAACTACAAACCACTTCTGAAAGAGATTAAAGAAGACACAAAAAGATGGAAAGATATCCCATGCTCTTGGATTGGAAGAATTAACATTGTGAAAATGTCTTTATTACCCAAGGCAATCTACAGATTCAACGTAATCCCCACCAAAATACCAATGACATTCTTCACAGATATGGAAAAAACAATCTTACCCTTCATATGGAACAACAAAAGACCCCAAATAGCCAAAGCAATCCTGAGCAAAAAAATAAAGCAGGAGGCATAACATTACCTGACTTCAAATTATACTACAAAGCTATTGCAACCAAAACAGCATGGTACTGGTATAAAAATAGACATTCAGACCAGTGGAGTAGAATTGAGAACTCAGAAATCACCCCTCAGGCTTACAGCCATCTGATATTGGACAAAGGCAACAAAAATCTACATTGGGGAAATGACTGCCTCTTCAACAAGTGGTGCTGGGAATACTGGATATCCATATGCAGAAGAATGAAACTAGATATGCACCTCTCACCATACACTAAAATCAACTCAGAATAGATTGAAGACTTAAGTATAAGACCTGAAACTGTAACATTACTAAGGGAAAATATAGTTGAAACACTTCAGCAACTAGGTCTGGGTACAGACTTTATGAACATGAGCCTGAAAGCACAAGCAGTAAAAGAAAAAATAAACAAATGGGACTATGTAAAACTAAAAAGCTTCTGCACAGCAAAGCAAACAATCAACAGAGTGAAATGACAACCTACAGAGTCGGAAAAAATTTATGCTAACTATGCATTTGACAAGGGATTAATATACAAGGAATTCAAGCAATTACACAGGAAAAAAACAAATAACCCAATTAAAAAATGGGCAAAGGAGCTGAATACACATTTTTCAAAGGAAGACATACAAATGGCCAACAGATACATGAAAAAATGCTCAACATCACTAGTCATCAGGGAAATGCAAATTAAAACTACATTGAGATACCACCTCTCCCCAGTGAGACTGGCTATAATCAAAAAGATGGTGAATAACAAATGCTTGTGAGGGTATGAAGATAAGGGAACACTCCTACACTGTTGGTGGGACTGTAAATTAGTAAAACTGCTATGGAGGTTTCTCAAACAACTACAGATAGATCTTCCATATGATCCAGAGATCCCACTTCTGGGTATATACCCAAAAGAATGGAAATCATCATGTTGAAGGGATACCTGCACTCCCATGTTCATCGCAGCTCTGTTTACAATAGCCAAGACATGGAACCAACCTAAATGTCCATTGATGGATGACTGGATAAGGACAATGTGGTGTATATATACCATGGAATACTACTCTGCCATAAAAAAGAATGAAATTCTCCCATATGCAACAACATGGATAAGCCTTGAGAAACTTATGTTGAGTGAAATAAACAAAGCATAGAGGAATAAATACCTCATGTACTCACTCATATGTGAGAGCTAAGAAAGAATGAAGGAAAGAAATACCATAGTAGTGTGTTCGACTTGAAGAGGGAGAGAACATTCCTTGGGCTACAAAATGGAGTAGGGAGGAAAGGGGGAGGGAGAGGAACATTGGGGATAATTGGGTGGGGGACACGGGGTACAAATGCAATTTGTGGTAATGGGTATGCTGGCAGTATGAATCTTGCCCTCACATCATTGGCATGAGGGGTGACAATTAGCTTTCTATCACATGAATATTCATAACCAATAAAAAAAATCCTAATAACTTCACTTTGCTTTTGGATAACATTTATGTCTTCCCTAGTACTTACATATGCCTCATTCATTCATTCATTCATTCATTCATTCATCCCATACATTCATTTGTCTTCCTTGCCTACCTGTGGAGCCATGGCCAAGAAAAAGCCTAGGGGAAAAGGAAGACTAAAGAATGGATGCATACATGAAAATATAAAAATATTCACATAAGATGTATCAGTTGTGCAGTAGAAAAGTTTTCTAAGTAAACTTATAAAGGTTTATCACAGAAAGCAGCTTAGACTGAACAGGACATATTCAATTCAGGTTTGATGAATAAATAACTAATAGCAGAAAAAAACAGGGAAGTGCTGGAAGAAAATACACACACACACACACACACACACACATAAGCAAATGCTGAAATAATACACAACCAACAGAACTTCACTATAAGAAATATGAAAGAACATTTTTAAGGCTGAAGGAAAATGAAAACAGGTAGAAGTACAAGAAGCAATGAACAGCTTTGGAAAGTGTAAATGCATGTTAAATATAAAAGAATATTGACTCTGTAAAGCAACAATAATGGCAATGCCATGTGGGGTTTATAACATCTAGAAGCATATGACAATAATAGCAAAAATGGCAGGGGTGAATAAAGTGGGAGACATCATTACAAACATTAAAAGGATAATAACAAATTTTAGAAATGACTGTACCAATAGCTTAAACACTTAAGTTAAATGAACAAATGACTTTAAACACAGTTTAGTAAAGTTTACGATCAGGTGGAAAAGCACCTTCTCGATCATGAGATATTTAAAGCACTAAAAAATAATGCCTGGAATATAGTAATGTTCAATAGTTTTGACTTTTTTGCTAAAATGTACCTTTAGTAATTTTTTCAGCAAAAGTATGATGATAGAAGAAAAATTTCTAAGACTTTATATGATTGAAATACCTTTATTTTGTCATCACTCTTAAAAATAGTTTTTCTGAATGAGTAATGTGACACCAATTCAACAGTCACAGAAGATATACCGTGAACAGCAGATATACCTTCTGCCCATTTCTCTGCCCAGACATACGGTTCTCCTCTTAAAGCAAACACCCTAAACAATTTCTTAGTTATCCTTACGGAAACAACCTATGTATTTACAGGCATACATATGTATACATGTACACACGTGAGTTTTTCTGTGTTTATGTGTATATGTATACATATGCATAGTATATTCATATATATTAATACTATATTTTAATATACATTAGATTGTGCTCTCCCTGCTTTTTGAACATAAAAATGTATTACAGAGATAATCATGTCTATATCTTAATCCTTTTAAATGGTTTCTATTATTTCATTGAATGTGTGTGTCATAGCTCATTTAACCAGGCCCATATTATTAGACATTTAGACTATTTTACAAATCTTGATACTATACACAATAGTGAAACAAATATCTTTATAAATACACACATTTAAGCGTACTCACAGGGCATATTTCTACAAGTAGAAATGCAAGGACACAAGCTATATGCATTTTCAATCTTAATAGTGTAGGGGAGGAAAAATAATTTGCTTTCTACCCTTTGTCGGGGCTCAGAAAGGATACTTCAAAAGTTTGGCACTTTGGCATGCTTGGCACATTCAACTAAAATTAAAAAGCCATGAAGCTGCCTTAGAATCAGGACTTTCTAACCATTCCTGTCACCCTGCCACCACCAGAAGAGGGTGAAAGTTTTCTCTGAAGTTCCCTTATCTCCCTTAAGACTGGACCTGGCAAAGAGAACACAATTGCTTTCCACCCCCTCCCTAAAACTGAGGAATGTAAGCATACCTGGATGGGCTTTGTCACAAGATACTGTCTGTCTCTCAAGCTCATTCAAATTCTGAAGAGAATCACTTACAAGATAATGTTTGCCTCCTGGGTCCATTCATTTCCTCTAAAAATTATTTACTATCCCCATAAAATTGCCCCACTTCTCTTTCTCCTATGAAGCCTCAACAATCTAGCCCTTCTCTGAATCTCATATTTTGTATGACTCTCATGCACACTTGTGAGTAAATATATCTGTATTTTTTTCTTTATTTTATTTTTTTAAATGTTTTATCTTGTTTCTACTGGTTATGAATATTCATGGAGTACAAAGCAAATTGTCACCACTCGTGCCTAAGATGTGATGGCCAGATCCATACTGGCAGTGTGTCCATTACCACAAATTATGATGATACCCCGTGTCCCCCACCCAATTATCCCCTCAGTTATCCCTGACCTCCCTCCCCATCCCCCTTTCCCCACTCCACTTTGTATCCCTAGGTATGTTCTCTCCCTCTGCAAGTCCACTGTGGTCTTTCTTTCCTTTCTTCTTTATCACTTAGCTTCCACTTATAAGAGAGTACATATGGTATTTATCCCTCTGTCCTTTGCTTATTTCACTCAACATAAGTTTCTCCAAGCTCATCCATGTTGTTGCAAATGGGAGAATTTCATTCTTTTTTATGGCAGAGTAGTATTCCATGTATATATATCACATTTTCCTTATCCAATCATCCATTGATGGACATTTAGGTTGGTTCCATATCTTGGCTATTGTGAACTGAGAAGAGTCACCAGTAGAGCTTGTATTTTTTTCCCTATTAATTAGTTTACTGTCAGTTCATTTTAGCAGCAAACCTTAAGAGGGAAGAAAGAAAGCTTTCCCTCTGTTCTTACATCTTCATAGTTCTTAGCTGGGGTGGATTCCTGTAACAAAAGACAAATTAACAGAGAAAAACAGAGTGATGTCAGCAAGATGGCAGAATAGAAGACCCATGGCATCATTTCTTCTCCCCTGATGAAAGTACAACTAGCAACTATTCAAAGACAAGAATGCCACCCTGAATTTACTAAACTTGAGGGAAAAGCAGATTAACTCCCTGCACCCACAGAAACAAGAAAAGCTGCAACTGGTAAGAGAAACAATCATCTTAGACCATACCATCCCCTCCCCCAAGTCAGCATAACACCACTCATGGAGAAGTTGACTGGACACATCATTCCTAAGGTGAGATGAGAGAATTAGAGGTGGGCATTTGATATATCTGTCTGGAAATCTTTATGGGAAACTTGCTCTGGTCCTGTCTCCTGGGCAGCACTGGAAGTGCTAGGAAGGTTGAACCACCTGGAGTAAACAGGAGACAAAGATCACAGGTGCTGATCACAGCAACTCTGAAGTACTTATTTTAACTTTTTCTTGATGTGTTTTATTTTCCAGTCTACTCCTTTATTTCAATTTGTTTAAATGCAAGCGGAGTAAACAGGAGACAAAGATCACAGGTGCTGATCACAGCAACTGATGCATGGATCTTGGAAGTTGCTCTGCATTCTGATCAGAGGGGCACGGCACTGAAGTGACTAGAAGCTCCACAGCACTGCAGGAGCATGATCCATGGAAAGTCCTGAGTCTTTGGCCAAATTTTCCACACAGCCTAGGTGCTCATGCAGAACCTTCTCTTGACATAAAAGCAACTAAAAAGTTGCTAATAAAGTTCTAGTGCTTGCTTAAGCCTTCCCAAGACTATAAAAGTTCTGGTGCAGCATTTAAGTTTGGTGATTACAATAAGTCTTCCCCAGACCAGATAGTAAAGGCAAGGAAGCAATTTAGCTCTGGTGCAGCATTTAAGTTTTGGTGCTCACTGTAAGTTCTCCCCAGAATGGGAAGCCACTGCAGTCCAGTGATTAAGTTCTGATATGAAGTAGTAATTGTCTAATGCTACCAACAAACATCTTGAAAAGCTGGAAGAGATCCATACCTTAAAATGTTCACAC
The DNA here is from genome assembly GCF_000696425.1 of Galeopterus variegatus. NCBI lineage: Eukaryota > Metazoa > Chordata > Mammalia > Dermoptera > Cynocephalidae > Galeopterus > Galeopterus variegatus. The sequence goes on along the minus strand of NW_007727272.1, from coordinate 298,560 downwards.
ATCAATGTAAAGACAAAAGGATTGTGAAAAATCAGGGAAATAAGACACCACCAAAAGAAACCATCAAAACTTGAGTAACCAGATAGCTTCACTGCTAAATTCTACCAAACATTTCAAGAAGAGCTAATACTTATTCTTCTCAAGTTCTTCCAAAAAATTGAAGAGTAAGAAATACTTCAAAACTCATTCTATAAGACCAGCATTACCCTTATACCAAAACCGAAGAATGACACAACAGAAAAAGAAAACTGTAGGCCAATATCCCTAATGAACATAGATGTGAAGATCCACAACAAAATACAAGCAAACAGAATCCAACACACTAAAAAGATTATACATCATGATCAACTGGGATTCATCCTGGGGACACAAAGATGGTTCAACACACACAAATCTGAGGAGCTCAGGGCAGCCCCCACCAATGGCCAGCAGGAGCATGGGTTTCCTCAGGAGCTGAGGGAAGCCTCTGCTGATGGCTGGCAGGAGTACATGGCCCCTCAGGAACTGAGGGCAACCCCCACTCCTGCTAATAGCCAGCAAGAGCTCAGGAACCTTCAGGAGCCAAGGGCACCTCCATCTACAGACAACAGATAAATGGGGTGCTCTTCCATAAGCAGCCTGCCACTGCCACAGACCCTGCCACCGGTCCCAGGTACAACACAGCCAACCCCACAGCCATCACCACCTCAAGGTGGCAGGCTGCCATTGCAAGGGTGGCCCACCACCACAGCAACAACTGTTTCACCACATGATCAGTCATCAGCATAGAGATATTAGAAATACAGAAAAGAAAAGAAAGAAAAAGAAAACATGCCACCACCAAAAGAATAAAACAATTCTAAAGTATGAGACCCAGAGAGCAGGAAACCCTTCAAATGACTGAAAAGGAATTCTGAGTAACTATCTTAAGGAAATAAAATGAGATACAAGAAGACTCAGTTAGACAACACAACAAAATGAGAAAAACAATCCAGGATATGAAGGAGGAAATTTATAAATTGATTAATAACTTTAAAAAGTATGCATCAGAACTCATGAAGCTGAAGGATTCATTCAATGAAATAAAAAACACAACCAAGGGCTTAAGCAGAAGGCTAAAGCAAGCAGAAGAAATAATTTCTGATCTTGAAGACAATCTTTTTGAAATAACACAGGCAGACAAAAAAAAGGATTTTAAAAACTGAAGAAAATCTAAGAGAGCTAGCAGACAACCTTAAGCACACAATCATCCAAATCCTGGGTGTTCTGGAAGGGGAAGACAAAGGAAAGATATTAAAAACATATTCAACAATATAATAGTGGAAAATTTCCCAGGTACAGGGAGCAACACAGACCTTCAGATCCAGGAGGCTTAAAGATCCCCAAATAGATTCAATACAAAAGGGTCTCCTCCAAGACACATTATACTCAAACTGGCAATACTCAAAGACGAAAAGAGAATCCTAAAAACAGAGAAAAAAATCAGTTACCTAATATGTAGTCTGCTTCTGAATAATAGCAGAATTCTTAACAGAAACTCTACAAGCCAGAAGAGAATGGGATGATACATTAAAAATGCTAAAAGAAAAAAACCCAAAACTGTCAACTAAGAATGCTACAACCAGCATGGCTATTCATAAGAAATGAGGGAGAAATAGTGTATTTCCCAGAGAAACAAAAATTGTGGAAGTTTACAACCACATTACCAGTACTACAAGAAATCCTCATGGGATTCCCACATATGTATTACAAAAAATAATTGTCACTACCGTGAATATACAAAAGGACAAACACCACTTGTAAAACAAAAATTCAAATGAGAAAGAGAAAGAAACTATATCTTACTACCACATAAAAACAACAAACACCAAAGACAAACAATAAAAAGGGAAGAAAGAAACAAAAGTTATTTAAAATGTCCTTACTAAAATTGATAAAATGCCAGGAATAAAACAACCTTCACTAACAACCCTAAATATAACTGGATTAAATTCCCTACAAAAGACAGACTGACTGATAGGATTAAAAAGCTAGACCCAGCTATATGTTGTCTATGAGAGATTCACTTCACCTGTAAAGACACACACAGACCAATAATTAAGGATTATAAAAAGACATGCAACACAAATGGAAACAAAAAATGAGAAAGAGTAGCTATTCTTCTATTAGATAAAATAGACTTTAAACAAAAAACATAAAAAGAGACAAAGAAGGCCACTATATGATGACAAAGGATTTATACAACAAGAAATGATAACAATCATAAATATACATGCACCCAACATTGGGGCACCCAGATATATAAAGCAAACACAGTAGGGCTGAAGAAAGAGATAGACTCCAATATGATAAGAGTTGGGAACCCAAACACCCCTCTCTCAGCACTAGAAAGATCATGTAGGCAATATATCAACAAAGAAACACAGTATTTTAACTACACTTTAGACCAATTGGACCTTGCAGATATCTACAGAACATTTCAACTAACAACTACAGAATATACATTCTTCTCATCAGCACATGGAACACTCCCCAAGCTAGACCACATGTTAGGTTACAAATCAAGTCGCAAGAAATTTTTAAAAATTAAAATTATTTCAAGTATCTTCTCAGACCACAACAGATTAAAAGTAGAAATCAATAATAAGCCAACCTCTGGAATGATTGATTGGGCCAAGAAGAATAAACAGGAAATAAAAAAATTTCTTGAAACTAATGAAAATAAAGACACATCATACCAAAATTTGTGGGATACTGCAAAAGAAATACTAAGAGGGAAGTTTATTGCAATAAACATTTACATCAAGAGAAGAGAAAGATTTCAAATAAAAACCTAATGCTACAGCTCAAAGAAATTGAAAAAGAAGAACAATCCAATTTCAAAATTAGTAGACAGAAAAGAATAATTAAGAGCAGAACAGAACTAAATGAAATAGAGCCCCCCCCAAAAAAATCAATAAGATCAATGAAACAAAAAGTTGGTTTCTTGAGAAGATAAATGAAACAGACAAACCATTAGCTAGGTTAACAACAAAAAGAAAAACTAAAAAGAAGAGCAAAGACTCAAATAACAAAAATCAGAAATGAAAAGGGAGACATTACAACTGACACCACAGATATACAAAGAATCATTAGAGATTATTGTAAACAACTGCATGCCAACAAATATGAAAACCTGGAGGAAACTGATAAATTTCTGGACACACAGAAACTACCAAGACTGAACCAAGAAGGATAGAAAACCTGAGCAGACCAATAACAAGCAATGATACTGAAACATTAATCAGTGTCTTCCAACAAAGAAAAGTCTAGGACTGGATGACTTACTGATGAATTCTACCAAACTTTTAAGAAGAATTCCTACCAATTCTATTCAAACTATTCCCCAAAATTTAAACAGAGGCCATTCTCCCAAACCCATTCTATAAGGCCGGCATCACCCTGATACCAAAACCAGACAAAGATATAACAAAAAAAGAAAACTAAAGGGCAATATCTTTGATGAATATAGACACAAAAAAGCCTCAACAAAATATTAGCAATCAAAATAGAGCAACACATCAAAAAAATTATACACCATGATCAAGTGGGATTCATCTCAGGGATGGAAGGATGGTTCAACATACAAAAGTCAATAAATGGTGATACAGCACATCAACAAAATCATGGATAAAAACCATATGATTATGTCAATAGAGACAGAAATAACAATGACAAAATTCAATATTCCTTCATGATAAATACTCTCATCAAATTAGGTATAGAAGGAAAGTATCTCAAAACAAACAAAAAAAAGCCATTACAAAAAACCCACTGCCAGTATCATCGTAAATGGAGAAAAGCTGAAAATAAACAATGACAAAATTCAATATTCCTTCATGATAAATACTCTCATCAAATTAGGTATAGAAGGAAAGTATCTCAAAACAAACAAAAAAAGCCATTACAAAAAACCCACTGCCAGTATCATCGTAAATGGAGAAAAGCTGAAAATTTTCCCATAAGAACAGGAACAAGACAAGGATGCCCACTCTCACCACTACTATTCAACATAGTACTGGAAGTACTAGTCAGAGCCATCAGGCAAGAGAAAGAAATATATGGCATCCTAATTGGAAAAGATGAAATGAAACTGTCCCTTATTGCAGATGACATGATCCTATATAAAGAAAAGCCTAAAGACTCTATTTAAAAACTCTTAGAGCTGACCAGTGATTTTGGTAAAGTTGCAGGATACAAAATCAATAGGCAAAAATCATTAGCTTTTTAAACTCCAACAATGAGTTAGCAGAAAAAGAAATCAAGAAAGTAAGTCGATTTACCACAGTCACCAAAAAAAAAAAATACCTTGAAATAAATTTAAACAAAGAGGTGAAAGATCTCTACAAGAAGAACTACAAATAACTACTGAAAAAATAAAAAACAACAGAAAGATGGAAAGATAGTCAATGCTTTTGGACTGGAAGAATTAACATTGTGAAAATGTCCATACAACCCAAAGTGATCTACAGATTCAATGCAATCCCCTTCAAAATACCAATGACATTCTTCACAGAAATAGAAAAAATAATCCTAACATTCATATGGAACAACAAAAGACTGTGAATAGCCAAAGCAATCCTGAACAAAACAAATAAAATAAAGTGAAACAAAATAAAGCTGGAGGGATAATACCACCTGACTTCAAACTATATTAAAAAGCTATAGTAACCAAAACAGCATGGCACTGGCATAAAAACAGACACTCAGATCAATGGAACACAATAGAGAACCCAGAAATCAACCAACTTACTTACAGCCAACTGATCTTTGACAAAGGCACCATGAACATGCATTGGGGGAAAGACTGCTTTTTCAATAAATGTTGCTGGGAAAACTGGATATCCATATGTAGAAGAATGAAACTAGACCCATACCTCTCTCCATATACCAAAATCATTTCAAAATGGATTAAGGACTTAAATAAAAGACCTGAAACTATAAAGCTCCTAGAAGAAAACATGAGTGAAACACTTTAGGATGTAGGACTGGGCAAAGACTTATGAATAAGAACCCCAAAGCACAGACAAGAAAAAGAAAAAAATAAACAAATGAGATTATATCAAACTAAAAGTCTTCTGGAAAGCAAAAGAAACAACAGAGTGAAAAGACAACCTATAGAGTGGGAGAAAATGTTTGCTAACTATGCATCTGACAAAGGATTAATATCCAGAATATACAAGAAACTCAAACAACCTAACAGTAAAAAACAAAGTAACCCAATTAAAAAATGGTAAAGGAGCTGAATAAGCTTTTCTCAAAGGAAGATATACAAATGGCCAACAGACACATGAAAAAATGTTCAATATCTCTCAGCATCAGGAAAATGCAAATCAAAACCACACTGAGATATCACTTCACCCCAGTTAGACTAGCTATTATCAAAAAGTCAGAATAACAAATGCTGGCAAAGATGCAGAGAAAGGGGAACACGTCTACATATTTGGTGGGATTGTAAATTAGTGCAGTCATAATGGAAAACAGTATGGAGTTTCCTCAGACAATTACACATAAAACTGCCATATGATCTACCAATCCCAGTGCTCAGTATATACCTGAAGGAATGGAAATCATCATGTTGAAAGCATACCTGCACTCCCAAGCTTATTGCAGCTCTATACACAATAGCCAAGAGTTGAAACTAACCTAAATGGCCATCAATAGATGACTGGATAAGGAAAATATGATATATATACACAATGGAATAATACCCTTCCATAAAAAACAATAAAATCCTGCCATCTGCAGCTACATGGATGATCTTAGAGAAGATTATGTTAAGAGAAAAAAGACAGATACAAAAAGAGAAATACTGCATGTCTTCCCTCATAAGTGGGAGTTGAAAGAAAGAAAGAAAGAAAGAGAGAAAGAAAGAAAGAAAGAGAGAAAGAAAGAAAGAAAGAAAGAGAGAAAGAAAGAGAGAAAGTGAGAAAGAAAGAGAGAAAGAGAGAAAGAAAGAGAGAAAGAAAGAGAGAAAGAAAGAAAGAAAGAAAGAAAGAAAAGAAAGAGAGAAAGAAAGAAAGCGAGAAAGAAAGAAAGAAAGAAAGAAAGAAAGAAAGAAAGAAAGAAAGAAAGAAAGGAAGGAAGAAAGATACCACAATCACAATAATCGGTTGTTTAACCAATTTATTTCAAGATGAGAGAACAGAACTGAAACCACCAGAGTTGGAAAGGGAGAGGGAGAGAAGGGTTAGCAAGAAATTGTTAATAGGCTATAAAAAATACCTACATTGTGTAATGTTGAATATACTAATAATTCTCATTTGAGTATCACATATTCCACATAGGTACTGATATTCAAAGCTATACTCCACAGATATGTACAATCTTTTGTGTTTCAATAAAAACAAACAAAAAACAAAACATATGCAAATCTATAAACATTATACATTACATCAACAGAAAGGAAAAAAACCCACATAATCATTTCAATAGACACAGAAAAAGCTATTTAAAAATTCAACAACCTTTTCATCGTATAAACACTCAACAAATGAGGGACAAAAGGAATGCACCACAATTCATGATAAAAATACTAAACACATTAGGTATCAAAGGAATGCACCTCAACACAATAAAGAGAATATATGACAAATCCACAGCCAATATCATACTAAATGGACAAAAATTGGAAGTTTTTCCTCTAACATTTGAAACAAGACAAAGATGCCCACTTACCCCATCCTTATTCACCATAGTTCTAGAAGTTTTGGTCAACAGAGTAAGGCAAGAGAAAGCAATAAAGGGTACTGAAATCAGAAGGAAGAAGTTAGACAATTCCTATTTGCAAATGACATGAACCTGTACATAGAAAACCCTAAAGACTCCACCAAAAAATTACTAGAACTAATAAATGAATTCAATATACTGTCAGAATACAAAATCAACACATGAAAATCAATAGCCTTCCTATTTGCCAATATAGCAATAGCCAAAGAAGAAATAAATAAAGTAATCTCATTCACAACAGCTACCAAAAAAATGAAACATGAAATATCTAGAAGTAAATTTAACCAAGAAGGTAAAAAATCTCTACAATGAAAGCTGTAAAACAGTGGTGAAAAATATTGAAGAGGACACAAGTAAATGGAAAGATATCTGTCTTAGTCCATTTCTGTTGCTTATAACAAAATACATGGAACTGGGTATTTTTTTTAAGACAGCAAAATTTATTGCTTACAGTTTCAGGGGCTGAGAAGTCCTACATCGAGGTAACATATCTGGTGAGGGTATTTTTGGTGGTGGCTTTACAGCAATGCAGGCAACTCACATGGCAAAAAATCATGGAGCAGAGAGAGAGAGAGAGACTCTCATGTGCTCTCATTTAAGGCCCTCAGAAACACACTCCTGACCACATTATTAATTCATTCATTATGGCATGATCCTACAATCTAATCACCTCTTCAAGGCACTATCTTTATAATACCATAAAAGGATTTCCCACCCTTGACAGTTACAGTGGGAATTAAGCTTCCAATATATGGAGTTTGGGGCACACAATTCAATCAATCCACAGCAATGTCCCATGTTCCTGGGTCAGAATAATTAACATCATCAAAATATCCATATTCCCCACAGCAATTTATACATTCAGCACAATCCCTATCAAAATACCAATGACATCCTTCACAAAAATAGAAAAAACACTCTTCAAATTGGTATGGAACCACAAAAGACCCTGTATAGCAAAAGCAATCTTGAACAAAAAGAACAAAGTTGGACTTTGTTTTCTTGACTTCAAAATATACTGTAAAGCTAAAGAAACCAAAACAGCATGGTTCTGGCAGAAAAAAAAACAGACAAATTGACTGACAGAATAGTATAGAGAGCCTCAAAATGAACCCACACATTCAGAGCCAACTGATTTTTGAGAAAGATACCAAAAATATACAGTTCGGAAAAGACAGCCTCTTCAACAAATGGTGCTGAGAAAACCGTATATCCACATGCAGAAGAATGAAACTAGACCCCTATCACTCACAATACCCCAAAATCAACTCAAAATGGATCAAAGACCTAAACTATGAAACAATTAGAAGAAAACATATAGGGAATGCTATACCAAGTGGATGTGGGCAGTGCTTTTTGAGCAAGTCTACAAGAGTACAGGCAACTATGACAAAAATACATAAATGGGATTACATCAAACTAAAAAACTTTTGCACAGCAAGGGGCACTGTCCATAAAATGAAGAGAGAACCTACAGAATGGGGAACGTGTTTGCAAACTACACATCAGACATGCAGCTATTATCCAGAACATGTAAGGAACTTAACAACAAAAAAATACATTTTAAAAATTTTAAAAAACTGGGCAAAAGACCTGAACAGACATCTTTCAAAAGAAGACATACAAATGGCCATCAGGCACATGAAATAATCCTCAGAATTACTAGTCATCAGGGAAGTGCAAATTAAAACCACATTGAGATATCATCTCACCCCAGTTAGAATGGCTATTATCAACAAGACAAAAAATAACAAATGCTGGCAAGTATATGGAGAAAAAATTATAATGTATGCATATAATGGTACATTAAGAGTAGTAAATAAATTTTTATGTATAGGTATGAAATAATTTACAAGATATGTTTTAAAAGGAAAAAAAGAATGTAGAACATTGCATATAATATAAAACATCTTAGAAAAAATGATAGATTTATAGAAAGATAAAATGTCTTAACTCTGACCACTATATTTCACATTTAGTAGTATCAGACTACTTATTATTCCCCACAAACACCTTTTTGTTACAGCTACCATACTTTTGATTACATACTTATGTATGTAGAATGCTTTTCATCTTTATTTTTTGCTTGTCAAAATTCAACTCATCTTTAGATCATCCTGTAAATTAATCTTTCTCTTCTGTTCT
>NW_007727272.1:276382-289658 GCF_000696425.1 Galeopterus variegatus | reverse complement strand
ACAGCAGAATTCCCAAGTTCTTAATTCTTCAAACTTGTGACACAGAGGGGCAATTCACACTTTGCCTATTTATGTTTTGCAAGGAAATCCTTCCATTTGCTAAGACCTCTTTGTTCCCTTATCTCTAAGAAATAACACCTCTCTGTAATACGCCAGTGGCGACTGACTCATGCTCATACTTACCTAAAAGACTCTGCTGTTCTTTAACATTAGTGTTGACTGAGGCAGAGCAATACACCCACATTCTAATTGCCAAATGTCATGGGGTGATATGGAGCACACTAGATTATTACAGTTTGTAGACTGTTTGATATTAGAATAAAGGAGATTTTTTAAGGAACTATAAAGCTAGGGGATCTTCCTCTCTGCCCCCACCCTCTACCAACTCATTCATAAACAAACTCATTTGATGTCAGTTTGCATTTATGAAAACATCTTCTCTCATATGAGACACCTTAAATGAATTCCTTCACATTGTTTCAGAAACTGAAACTTCTAGACTGTGTAACACGGGCAATTTGACTTTTCTCCTTGGAGGCAATACATATAGAGATAACAATTGCTAGCAACTTCTTGGTACATCCCAATATACAGAGACACATGACATATCGATCTGCACACATAGACTGTTCTGTATTTGACTGATGGTTATAATACCATCTGCATATCCACATCTTGTCCAGTTTCCAGGTTTCACGCATTTGGTGGAATGTTCTTAATATAATATTGTACAGAGACACATGACATATCGATCTGCACACATAGACTGTTCTGTATTTGACTGATGGTTATAATACCATCTGCACATCCACATCTTGTCCAGTTTCCAGGTTTCACGCATTTGGTGGAATGTTCTTAATATAATATTCTTATTCAACACTTCAAAGTCTTTCAAAACATTTCACTTTTCATGTTTGGCATGCCCTACATTCCAGCTTCTTCTGTTTGGAACTCTAATACCAGGACAAGCTAAAAACAGTAAATCATGATGACCAAGCACAGAAAATAAAATTTAGAAGTGAAAATGTGGAGAGCACAATTTTATCTCTTCCTTCAGTGCCAGGGCTAAAGAAACCAAAATATTTCAAATCCTAAAGATCGTTTAGTCTCACTGGCCCATTTTACAAGTGTAGAAACTAGGCTCAGGATGATGAACAGCATTTTAAGTTGTGGAATGGAGAAGGTTCTAGGTAAAGGAAACAACATTTGCATAGACTCAGGGATGCTGACTGTGCCACAAGGAGAAGACCCTGACTACATAGGCCCATCAGAAAGAAATAGAGCAAAGGATTAAATAAGGAGGACTGAACAAATTTATAAAGGACCTTGAAAGTTCCATTTGCAATTGATGGATCAATTTTATATTTTCTTGGAAATTTAGATATTGAATCATATAGGATACATTTGGAAAGAAACTCAGGATCTCAGCTTTTATTTATTTCTTTCATTTCCTTCACAACACTTTACTTAGTTGTAATTATTTATTTATTTATTTTAAAAAATATTTGCCATCCACTAGATGGTAATCTTCATAGTATCTGGCACAGTTGGCAAACATGTAATAAGTTGTCAAAAACTATGTGTTGAATGAATGATGTCATCTGGATCAAACTTCTACATAGAGATGACATCTTTTTTATAACTTTTTGAACAGTTGACTATTTCATCATGGTCTCTGTGAAGATGAGTGACGAAGTCTGGCCATCACCAAGGCATCACCATGCCCCTGTCAGGCCACTATTACTGAGAAGGTGCCAACTTCTTTTGGAAGAGAGGGACAAACTTTAGATTAGCAGGATATTCTAAGTCAATGAAAATTAGAATTTTGAATGCTTCTTATGTTTCTGGTAGGTACTAGTCTTTAGGTAAGATATAAGGAAATGAAATATATGAGGGCTGTTTTGCACTTCTAAAAAGACCCTGGGGAATTAGGTATTACTATACCCATTTGACATGTGGCAACTGAGGCTGAGCTTTCGGTACTTTACTCAAGGCAACACAGCACATGGTACAGAAATTGATTTGAAATAAGGTGTTGCTTGAAGCTCAGATACTTCCTCACTTGCTACACTGCCTCTGTTAAAAAGTATAAAACATAATTGCTACCCTCAAATAAGACAGAATCCAGCTGGAGAGATAGATTTGTGAACACCCACTGTAATGTTTATCACCAATACATTAAATGCACCAAGCACATTGAAGAAAGCTATTAGTTCTGCCTGGAGCTTGGAAGTACCAGGGAAGGTTTCACCAAAGAGACAATTTCTCACCTGAGTCATGAAAGTAACTGACAGGTGGAATCAACCAGATTCATCAGAAAGCAGAGATCAGAATAAGAAGTCCAAGAAATCAGTGTAGCTAGAAGATTTTCTCATTGGGGCATAATATGTCCCAGCCAGGCTCGGGGCAAATCCAAGTTAATATGCAATATTTTCAGTAGGATTTTTATGAGGCTTGCACCCCCTCCCCTACTTCCACCTATACGTACACACTCCACGTCCACCACCACTACCACCACCATCATTACCACATACCTCCCATTGCCATGCCTGGAAAGATGGCCTCAGTGCCTTTTCTACTACATTTGCTGCCTCTGAACATTAATAGATAAGGCATTCAGTTATGTGAATATGAGAGTACAATTGAAGGGGTTTTAAACACCAAACATAGTTAACCTAACTGATTGAAATGCTACAGACACTTGTCTAGCACCAAATTTTTAGGATAGGGAGTAAATACAGACTGGCAACAGTAGAGAAATTTCCTGGACTTCTGAACTTCATAGTAGAAATTGGTGAATGTCCTCTGCAATTTGCTTTTAATGCAGATGGAGTCTCTCATGGAAACAGATACCTTCCTATATGTTTGTTACATGTGAAAGAAGACTGCCTGCTTTAAGACAGTCAAAGACCACCTCAGTCTCTTGCTCAGAGAAAACTCAACTGGGAATTTAAAATTAAAACTCCAGCTTGTTCATCACACAGGAAACCATCCACTACTAAAGGGTAACAGCAAATCAAACTTGGTAATATTATGGTATTCAAGTAGAATAGCAGGAGCTATTTGAGATATTCAATAAGTGATTGATTTGTGATTGTTGCTTAACTACAAATAGATATCATGAAAATAATGACCTTTCAAAAAAAAAAAAAAAGCATTGCTACTTCTAAATAATGCCCCTGTTCACTCAATAAATTTTGAGTCCTTGGAAGAAAGCATTAAATTTTAAGTTTCTTCCATTCAACACAAATCCATACAGCAGCTAATGAGACAGAGAGTCATTGTGTATCCAAGATGGACTAGATGTGACACCCAGTTTTATAGCTCATCAATGATACTGAGGCTGAGGGTGGTATGCATCAAGGATTTTGGCACAATTTTACCACCAGGTTAAGAAAAATATTGAAAAATGATGGTGGGAAGTGATATGAACAGTGTGTGGAAAGAAATCTAATTTAAGAGTGAACCTAATTTCCTTAGTCTTGAACCTAATATGCCTCAAATTCCCAACACTCCATGGTTTGTACAACTGGATCATCTTAATGAGGTCATGGAAGATGATGTGGAAGTAGCTTTAAATCCTTACAATGAGTCCTTCAAGAACAAGCACTGCAAGTTGCTGAAGAGACTTCAGAGAGTTTTCTAATGCAGGGAGCTTTAACATGGTCAGAGGAGCCAAATATGCCTTTGAAAAAGAGACCCTAAAAAATGGGAACCACAGCAGTGAAGCATTAAAGAACCTAACCTATAATGAAGTGACTTAGGAAGAGAAGATAACATAGGCATCTTTAGAAAATCTCAATTCCTTACCAATTGATAAAGGGCCATGAAAAATGATTACATTGTATATTGTTGTATATACTAATTGTACTGATTTGAGCATCACATATTGCACACAGGTATTGATATTCAACTCTATACCCCACAGATATATACAACCAACTATCTTACAATTTAAAAAAAGGAAAAAAAAAAACAGAAAAACTCGGTTCTACTTGGATTTATAGAGAGAGACACAGGGGTATTAACCCAGGAAGAGAAAGTTGAGAAAACTATGCCTTGGCCTTCCAGGTTGTCACACTTCCTCTCTTAAATATGATCTTGGAATTTCATAACTAGAATAAATATTAGAGATCATCTATCCAATCTTATTATTATACACCTGGAAAAACAGAGGTGCCAGAGGTAGTGATTGACTCGAGGCTGCAAAACTAGCAACTGGTCAACCAAGACTAGAGCCTACCTTTCAGACTTCTGGTGTTCTATGGTTTATGGATTAGACAACGGGATCTAGTCCTGATCTCTACACCAACTATTGCATATTAAATAGGTTCCATAAGCTCTCTATGTCCAGTTTTCTCATCTTCTCTGTTTCATAGTTATTGGAATAAAATGAAAATGTGGCATGTAGCATTCACTGTAAAAGGCAAATAGTACTATTCAAAAATAAAGTATTCCTATCAGATGGTATCTTCCTGGAGTTTAGGGATAGGTAATACTTTGTGTCTTTCCCACATTCTAGCATAGACATTGCATAAATATCAATAAAATGAACTAAACTCTCATTTTTGTAAACTCAAAATAACTCAGTTGTGCACAACAGGGAAACCATCCAGCAGAGCTACTTCCAAGAAGGATATATTATGTTCTCCAAACAATAAATGTACTCTTTGGGGAAAAGCAATACCCATCTGCAACATAGTCTTAGATCTGATGATTGCATCTAGTAAGAATTTAGTGATATACAGAGGTTATTGAGAAAAAAATTTTATGGTATTTCCAGACTTTGGAATCCAACAAATAATTTCAAATTTTTATGTGACTTTTTGATATTTTCCTATAGACTAATCTTTTGAACATGACCAAATTAAGTAAACTGAATTAAAAAACATACAGGAACACTCAGATAGCTGATTAATAATTCAATGTAATTGACATCTACCTAAAAAATACTCTCAGCATTTATGAACCGACTCATTCATTAAATATCTCAGTCAAACTATAATTCAATTTAAGCTTAGCACTTGAATTTTCTAAAATTAGAATCTATTCCATTGATACAATGCAACATTGTTTTGTTTGCACCTAGTTTTAAGTGGAAGAATATATACCATATATTTGAATTCCTAAAATATTGGTCTTTAAAATTTTATTGTTTATATTTGTCCCTGTATCTTCTTAAATATCTTTGCTGTTAACCAGGATATTGAATAGTACTTGTGCTAACATTTATTCTTATGCTAACATTTATTCTTTTGCATCTCCTCAGAGGACATTCATCATTCAGCACATAAAAATGATACTTTCCCTTATTTCAGAAGTGGCTGAATGTCAGTGATTACGTTTTGTGAAATTCAACCAGCTTGCCACCAGTACTGTCAGGAAAAGGAATTGTTCCAAACTGCCAAATGTGATTTTACCTCTTAGTGTAGAGCATAGCAATATTAGTTAATTTCATCATCAGAAAGTTCCAAGACAAAATTCCACAAGGTGAAATGGTACCATTGCAAAGAAAATAAGACACCTGAGAGAAATGAAGTTGATCCTCAAATTTGGTTTCCCTCACTGAAGAAATTCGAGACTGTGTATTTTAATGTACAGAGCCTTCACTGCCAACATAAAAGACCCTCTCATGTTCTTCTATTCCTGTCAGCTAACATCCTTCAATTTGCAAAAATGGAAAAAATGCTCTTAGAGACATAGTCATCATCCCTATATCCTGTGATAGCAATGCTTTGGATTGTTTTCAAACAAGAGTTTTGGAGTGTTGAATTGTGGTCATCGGTGGACTTTGCTAACTTAGAACAGACGGCAATATTTTAATGTCTCTAGCAGCTCCTTGAACATTTAAGTTCGGGGAAAAATTCTTCTTATTTCACTCATATGAGTTCTAAGAGGAGAAAAATTGCCTCTACAAGTTAGAAGAAGACATTCACATATTTGGCCTGAGGAGACTATATCAGGGATTTGCTTAGTAATAATCTCTAGGGTGATGGGAGACCAGAAGAATGGGAGCATCATCATGTGGCCTACATATTTTCTAGGTGGTGTGAGATATTTCTTTATCGAAAGTATAGACAAGATAGATCAAGTAAATTGATTGGCTCCAGAAGTAGTTCAGTGAGGATTTACAGAATGCTATAAGATAAAAGATCAAGTACTACTTCTGAAAGCTATTTGGAGTCACATTGCAGACTACATGCTTCGGAGTCTGATAGATCTGGGTTTGAATTCTAGCTCCATCACTCACTAGTTGAGTGACCTTGGAGCAAGTTACTCAATCTTCTTGAACCTCAATTTCTGCATCTGGAAAGTAGGGATAACATTGACTACCTCAATGGACTGCTATGAGGATAAGGTGGCACATGTGTATGAATGCTTAATCAGGAGTCTGGCTGTGAGGAAAGTGGAGTGAGTTTGGTCAGGCCCCCTCACCTCATATCGTGCTGGGTATGTTTCAGCACATCCGTTGTAAACAAATTTCATGGGAGTAGAGTTAGTGCGCACGCAGGCCAGTGTACCTTTTGGCTTGTTGCTGCTATTGTTGTGTACTCTTTGGTGTGGAAGGCTGTGGCTCTGAACTGCTGGTCTGCAGAGCTCTAAAAGTAAAGTATGTCCACTTTGCCGGCAGCTACTGGGTTTCACTTTCAACTCCCTGACTCAGGACCTGCACAGGACGGAGTAGAGGGGTTTGTGATCCAGCCAGAGTAGAGGGGTTTGTGATCCAGCCCAACACTGGCACACAGCAAGAACAGAAAAAATGACTACTCCAGGGGATCAGAGATGTTACCAAAAGATTTTACAAAAAGTTATGTGGACACAAAGTGAGGAGCACTGTGCTATGCTATCATTACAAGTGAGAGGGCATGACAAGTCCAGAAATCCCACTTAAATCTCCTGTTTTGCTAAGTAAAACTGTTGGAAAATGTAAAAGTAACTTTCTCATAAACCTGTTTTGTCCTTGAAACTATATTTGCACTCTCCACTAGCTGAAAATAATTTTCTCACAGGCCTTTGTTTTAGAAGTAATATCTTGTCCTTAAAACTAAGTTTGTTTGCTCTGGCTATAAATCACTGCTTGCTCTTTTGGCTTTTGTAACAAGAGCTTATCTGCATAAACCGCATATGCCAGCTAAACTGCTGAGAAAAGAAAAAAAAATGTGTAAAGAGCCCTGGAACAGTCCATCTATTAAAAGCCCTGTCAGACCTAGGTTTGGGGACCAGGATTTCAGGACATGAGCCCATCTGGTCCCACTAGCATAATAAACACCTGGCTCTCCAACCTTCCGAGTGTTTGAGGCTGTTTCCTTTCTGAGTTCGTTTCCACAACAAATCAATTAATTATTAGTAGCCATATAAACCAAATTCAGGACTAGAATAAAAAGTAGATTTCAATAATAATTCAAAATAATTTTAAGAACTACATGGGTAAAAGATATTAAGATGTATTGTCATCAGTGAAAAAGTGTATCAACTAGAGAAGACAAAAAGAAATGAAAGCACGATAGCCTTCAGAGTATTGCTAGCTACTGATTATTAATAGTTTCAAGAAACTTCCTAGGAATGCTTCATGTTGTACTTGGCCGGATAAGTGGAGTGATACAATAGATTTTTCATTGTCTTACAAAGTCAGTTGCTGCCTGTTTTGTCCCCAAACCAGTTGTTCAATAGTTAAGAAACTAGATTATAATTTTGAAGTATACATAAGTCAAATCCTTATTTTTACCCTCAAAAGAGCAAAAACATATCCCATGCTCCCAAAATTTAGTCTATTTTAAACATTTCCTTTTTTTTTTTTTTTTCCAGGATAAGCTGCATATCTAGAAGGGGACAATAAAACCTAAGAATAAAAAGTACATAACTTGAATAAAACATGTTCCATTTTTTAAATATATTTGGAAACAAATAAACAATAAAAGATTTTCCAAAAGTGACAGAAAAAAAACAATTTTGATATAATTTTGATGTATGGTAAGAAATCCAGGAAACACAAAACAAATGGAGCAAGGATCCCTCCCTCTCTCCTCACCTTTCTTCATCTTCCTTTTTTGCAGGCTGAGCATAAAGTAATTCCAGAGAAATATGAGATTTTTCTTTATCAAAGAAGGGCAGAGGTTATAAAAAGGTTGAGAGACACCTATGAAAACCCACCAGCTGGAGAACTACTGAAACATCACTAGGGACACCATGTTCTCCCCATGGAGCATGCTACAGGAAGGAGACGATTTGTAGCCTTTAATCTCTTCTGCAGTAAATGGAGCCTAAAAAATCAGATTATAAACATTAGAATACTAGTGTTAGTGTTTCAACAAAGATTTTATTGTAGTAACTATGTCAGATCTTTGCTGCTAATTCTGTTAGAAGGAATAACTAAGTCAGATAAACAGGATCCCTGAATGACAATTCACCTCTTCACAGAGGTGCTAATCTTATATTCATTTTATAATGGAAAAATAAGCATTACTCTTATGATGTAAGTTTTATACAAATTTAATATATGTTACTCTTTTTGTAAATGACATTTTAATGAGAGTTGCACTGATATGCACAATTTTGCTATAAGAGCAAAGTATTTTTAGTTTATACTAAGGGTCTGGTTGCCTTCTGCTATGAAGTATATGACTTAACCTGTTAGATCTTTATTTCTTTGCATCATTGAGATATGTGCTCAGTGTCTTTTCAACCTTATTTCTTGAATGTGGTTTCTCCTCAAGGCTACATTTTTTACTTAATATTTTACAAAAAAGAAAAAAATCACCTTTCTTTGGTTAATAATGACCAATTCAAGATGACTTGTGCAGCTCTGCAAAACTATATAAATGGCACGTCTTGATCTCATCTTCTACCAAATTCCTGAGTGCTTTAGGAAAGCTTGTTATTAATGAGAGAACATGGTTGTAAGTACAAATTCATATTATAAAAATTATCAGCTAATACTTTAGCTCACATCGATAAAACAACTGCAGGGTTTACATTATAATGGGAGTGAACATGCAATAGACTATTGAATTTCATGAGCGCTAGGCTGTGGGTGATTGTTGAGTGGATTGTGACAAGGATGTGGGGTTTTGCTAGTCTCAGGACCTGGTTGTTAAAATAGTTCAAATATGGATGGGCTCAAGGCCAAGTGGATGGCAAATAAGAAGTTCAGAATTTCAGACAGCAGTGGAGGTTGTTTGTAGAGTTATGTAAAACAGATACCTAGGCAGCTTAGTAAACATGTTACATCTCCGCATATGAAGGGTGCATATAAGATAGTATCTACTGCTATTGATGAAGCCTCACTGCAAATGTGCCAAGACTGGGACTAACAGACTAAAACTCCAAAGCAGAGCCACTCTGCAGATACAGTGCAGGGAAGGACAGCTGAGTTCAACCAGAGATGAGCTGAAATGAGGCTATAAAATTCGTAATGGAAAACAAAGAGCTTTTGGATCATCTGCAGCTGCTGGGGCAGTCTTCCCCTCATGTCCAGCTGGGTAACTCCAAACCCCTTCTCTGTATGCAGATCTGTATCCAGTGGACAGCTTAAGGCTAGACAACAACTGCTTGAGGTAATCTTAACTCCTGAGATGCTTCATTGGCACTAGGTCCCTGACATCAAATTCAGAAGGCCTCTTTAAAAACCAACTGTGTAACTGTGGATAATCTGAGTAAGCCATAGCATTTTTAAGAATGACCACTGGATGTTTTTGTTATTTCAGTTTCCTTGCAAACCAAGACAGGTACCTATGTTTCAGTTTTACTAGTAGATGAAGAAAGGAAACAGACATGAAATATTAAATTCTATTGGTGACAGGATACAGATTAAGGAACAAATTATGATATGGACCTATATACCACTAGCACTACTCTTGAATGCATAATTAATTTTAAAGGACTCTATAATTAGCTTGGTGAAGAAAATGTAACAGAAGTAGAATCTTCAAAGGTTCTAGTCCAGACTTAATTATTTGCATCAGAACAGTGAATTCAGAGAATCACTGTTGAATTTAATAATAATTTCTGGATTTTCTTTGGAACTTAATGAATAATTTCTGGCAGTTGAATCTTCACATAAAAGGGATCTGGCAATTTTGAGATGAGAGGCATAAGCATACTATGCATTTGTTTGCTCTCAATCAATAAAAACTAGATAAATTTAAGAGTATTTTCAGGATTTTTATGTCAATTTCTATATCTACTAACATGACCAAGACTAATATTCCATTTTCTCATTCCCTATGATGCTTGTTTCCAGGAATGTAAGTTCTATTTAACACTTAAATGCCTTCTATACCCAAAACACTGATTCTCAGGTACATAAAGAATGGTCTTTGTCCAAGGGACAATAAGCTCATAAAAATGTAAGTTAACCTCAAAAGGAAGTATAGCTATTCACCTGAGGTACAATTCTTACTAACATATATGAGAGTATTTCAAAAATTTGGTTGAAAAATGGAATTGAAAGATGACGTGAATGTTTCCATCAAGGATGAAGGCAAAATTTGGTGTTAATGTGCACTGTCTTTTTTCTGGTAAAAGAAATCATAGCTTTCATCTGACTAAAAATTGGTCAAGACCATTGTTTTAGACTTCGAGTTGTAGGCTCTATTTCTAGATAGCACCAGATGTCTATTATTTCTGAGATAAGGAGGCTGATAGTTTATAATAATTATACTTTATAGATGGAATATCTGATAAGATCTGAAGTAATCTCCAGTGATTTTAGTTTAAAAAACTCTTTTTCATGGAGTAAATGACCATAAATTTGGCATTCAGATGGATCTGGCTAATTGCTTAGGAGAAGAAGGAGAAGGAAAGAGGAAAGGCTTAGAACAAATTAAATGTAAAGAAAAGTCTTAAAATGTTAAAAAGCAATGAGGAATGTGAAAGCACTAACAGCAAAATGTAATTTTTAACACGAACAGTTGAAGCAAACTCAAGATTAGTTTTTAAGCACTTTTTTAATTAACAGCAGTTTTTAAATTGCTTTTGCCAAAACTAAACCTCTGACACTAATGGGTCTATTGTAGGCTACACACACACACACCACGGATACTATAAAGCACCTAAAATTCAAAGCCACAGAGTAGCTTTATCATTTTACTGCCAGTTTTTGAACAGTAGAACAGGCAATCTTAGTAACATAAGTTTAAATATGTTGTGAACAATCTGAAATAGTAAGAATTATTAAACGAAAAACCTTAGACAAATTATATTTAACAGAGTTTAATTGAGCAAAGAACAATTCACAAATTGAGCAGCAACCAGAACCAGAATAGGTTCAGAGTGACTCCAGACCCACCACATGGTTGGACAACATTTATGGACAGAAAAAGGAAATAGAAAGTGAAGGTGAGGTATAGAAACAGCTGGATTGGTTACAGCTGGGCATTTGCCTTATTTGAACCTGATTTGAACAGTTGGCTGCTTGTGTTTGACTAAAGTTTGGCTGCTGTGATTGGCTGAGACGCTGCTACTTGTTACAAGGGTAGGTTATGGTCTGTTTACACATCAAGTTATGTTACAGTTCACTATGTATGGAAAAACCTTCAGGCCAAACTCAAAATACATACAAAGGCAGATTTAGCCAAACTTAATTGATAGAGTCAATATAAAATAGAAATCATCGGAGCAATAAAGACAATTTAATGAAGTAATGGTTCCCTGCTTGATTTTCAAGCAAGCCAGAATCAACTATTTGACATATTAAATGCATCACTGTGATGTCCAGTACTGGAAAGCTGGGACTATCTTATCGAATATCCCTAAAGCCCATGACTCAGTAGGTACTTGATAAATATTTGTTGAATGAATGAAGTGAGTCTGAAGACTCTACAATCTTGGCCTGCTTGGACCAATTGGTACTGATTTCGCTGCCATCACAATCCTGTAGCAGTTTCAAGTGTTAATGTCTGGGTACATAGATGAATCCACAGAGAAGAGAGCTCTTAGCAGTATTAAAAATGTGGGACAAGTTTTTCGAAGCTGAATCAGAAGGTGAGTAATGGGCTGGGGAGCAAAGGGAAAGGGGAAGGGAGGACATTGTATATGAAATATGTATATCATATTTATGGAAACACATAGACTAGCTTATATCTACAATCATTATCTGAGTAAAGGCAGTAGTAGTTTACTTATTCTTATAAAGAACTATAGTGGTTCCTATCATATATTAGCATTGGCATGAGTTAGTAAATGCCTAAACATGGACTTTTCTTACATAAACATGCATGCTGGGCAAGATGAGTCATACATAAACCAGGACCCCAAATAAAATTCTACTCAAAAATGACAGTTTTTTTCAACAGTCTGACCCTAACCTTCAGTTAATAATAACACTTTTGTGTTTGAAATATACCTATTCATGATATGCAACTCATTTTCTCTTGTTTCAATATGAATGGGATGGGCAAGGGGTGGGAGACAAGGACAAATTTGTCTCCACTGAAAGTAGAAAGAATCCTTCCTCCCCTCCAATCCATCTCCTTGTTTTCTTGCCCTCCAACAAAGAGGCTCCAAGAGAAGGAGCAACATTAGGATACCACCGGTGGTGGCTGCTGTTGGCAGCATCTTCACCCCTAAGCATATGTCTGTCTACCAGCAGAAACAAGTCTCTGCAGCCCAACCAGTCAGTTCTATGCTGCCATTCAGTCTCCAGCATTTATTCTTGAAGCCATGTGAGGGTAAAATCTTCCATTCCTGTCCTCTCTCCCCTCCCCCAGCTGAGCATGGGATAGGCACTAAGTAAGACCTCCTTCACAGAGAGCATTTCCTCCACTCAAACATTCCCTCACAAGCCCCCTTTGTTCCCTGCCCTCCTCCTCATCTTTATGCGGCAGCAGCAGACGCTCATATGTTCTCTATCAAAGCCTGAGCCATGCCCACAAACTTTGGCATGCATGAAAGTGCACTGAGTACTGGCCCTCCAGAAATACCTTTTCCCCCTTCTGATTTCTCCAAATATTTTTAAATGTTAATGGGTTCCACTCACCCACAACCTAGGGGGAGGTTACAGAGGGCTCTGTGTGTCCAGCAAATTAGCAGCCTAGGGATACTTCTTGGTGCCTAGGTTCTGTCCCACCCTCGGGGGTTGGCCGGGGTTCTCCAGCCATGAACTGTTAAAAACAGTTTGCCAGCACATAGCTTTCTACTGACAGGTTAGATTGGTGGTTGACAAGAAAGTTGCTTCAGACTACAAAAAAAGAAAGAGAGAGAGACAGAAAGAGAGAGGAAAGAAAGAAAGGAGAGAGGGGAGGGAGGGGAGGGAGGGAGGGAGGGAGGGAGGGGGGGA
>NW_007727272.1:204430-276170 GCF_000696425.1 Galeopterus variegatus | reverse complement strand
AGGGAGGGAGGAAGGAAGGAAGGAAGGAAGGAAGGAAGGAAGGAAGGAAGGAAGGAAGGAAGGAAGGAAGGAAGGAAGGAAGGGGAAAAAAGGGTCCTTTCTCTGAAGTTTCTGAGAGTAAGAGAGATCCTTTAAGCATCACTGAAAAAAGACTTTAAAATGTTTATTTTCTTTTCTTACTCATCCTTTCTCCTCCTCTTCTTTTGTTACTGTTTAAAAATATATAATTTTTCTGGTTCAATACATAGGCACAAAATAACTTGATTTGTGCCATGATACTTGGGTATCATGTTTCTTTTAAAGTTCCCTAATAATAGAAGAGGGTAGATTACCAGAAGCCTCTGCACAAATTTTAATAAAATGAAAATTTGGATTTCTATATAGAGGTAAGAAAGTGGTATGTATTTGGAGGGAGAAGGAGAAGGGTGGATGGCACATGCTTTGGAGAAATTTAAAGTCACCTTCTATAGACTGAATGTTTGCCCCACCCCAGTTATATTTGAAATCCTAATCCCTAATGTGATAGTATTTGGAGATGGGGCCTTTGGGAGGTAATTAGTGCCATTATAAGAAGAGACAAGAGCTCTCTCTCTCTCTTTCTCTCTCACTCTCTGACATGTGAAGATACAAGGAGAGGACAGCTGTCTGTAACCCAGGAAGAGAACCCTCACCAAGAACCCAACTATATTAGCATCCTGATCTCAGACTTCAGCCTCTGGAACATTGAGAAATAAATGTTTGTTATTTAAGCCACTGTATGGAATTAAGCCAGTTTATGGTAATTTATTGCAGCAGTCCAAACAAAGACACCACCCCTGAAGATTCTGTATTTTCAATCCTGTCCTCATAGCCTCACTGGTCACCCTAGAAACAAATTGCTTAGATGTTATCACCTCTCACCCTGTGACTGTTTCTCCATAGCTAAATCCTCTTTGCTGCTTACCAAGTTATAATACTCAGTGTAGGTAGCCCATGCTGGGGAGTAGAGGACCTGGTTCTCAGGTCTTTGGTCTCCTAGATGTGAGCTTCAGATATTCACATCATGATCCAAAGACTTCAGAATGTGCCAGTTACACTATAAGTATTCCCACTTTAGATGAAATTTTGTTCAAGAACTTTCCAGTGAAGGGTTGTAGAGAATAAGGAGGATCCCATTGAGATTTAATTGTACAGCAAATGCAGGTTATACAATCCACATAACTCTTGAAAACCAAAACCATCTATTCACAGATGTGGCCTGGGCACTGAGAAAGGAAACCACACCTTACTGCCTATATTCACATGATTTTGCTATTCCACTATCTTCATTAGCATTTTTTTACTTTCCAGGACTGTCCTGCTCAAATAAATGGATTGAGTATTCATTACAAAAATGGAAAGTATGAACAGACAACTATGCCTTGGACTATTTGAATCCCTTGCCTTAAAATCCTCCCCTGGTTCTTTCTACAAATCTGTTATATCATTGATCTTATACAATCCTCATCAAGTCCTCACACTTAAAGAGCAGATGTAAACCAAAGTCCTAATCCTTAATACATTCTGATCTTACATTCCCCCCTCCCAGGCATGGACAAAGCTTTGTGATATAGTTCTTATTATCTTAGCATAGTAAGCAAGAAATTCAGCTCTACCTTACCAATAGATTGTGTTGGTGATATTTAGGGAGCCAGCCCTTGGCACTCTTTTGTTTAAACATAACCCAAGATGGGACTAAGATTTTTAGATTTTGAGTTTTATGCTTAAGACTAGGAGAAGTGGGATGGTTTTTTTCAACTTTTTATCTTCTCTCTCCCAAATAAAATTCTTCCCTACCATTTAAAAAGTTCTGATACAATTATAAAACTGAAATATAAGCAGGAACCATGTCTTAGATCTCCAAATTTAAGTAGTGATAATTAATGCGATGCAAATCAAAATACCTTTATGTCAGTGTCAAATCATTGAGACTTTTTTGAATGTTGGAAAACTTAAAGTACAGAATTCTATTGTTGGCAGTCCTTGCAAGTGTGACTTACCCTGGATCCATATTGATAAGGCTCCAACACTGGAACTCTTTGGATATCAGGCAAAAGAGTGTAACTTGACAGATAAAATATATGTGTGAATTTACTAAATATATGACACAAATTATTTTAAATTAGCAAGCAAAAAAAGGATGGTTATATAAAGGAGAAAAAAATCTTTCTTCTCTTCTAAATACTTGTAACAAAAGAAGATTAACAAGATAAAAGTATACATATTTATTTAATTTAAGTTTAATATAACTCAGGAAACATCATATGAAAATGAAGGTGCCCACTAAATGGTTAAACCCGAGCACATTTCTATGCTAAGTTTGGAGTGGAGTGTCATGGAAAAATGTGATAGGACAAAGCATATGGGCTAAGAGTAGTAAACTGGGGGAAAGTTAGCAAGGTCTGCTTGTTTGGATTCCTCTCACATTCCTGTTTGTTTGACCTGCTTCAGGAAAAGTTCAGAGTTCTATCTACACTTCCTGTTTTTCAAATTCCTTCAGCTCAAACTATTCAGTATGCCAAGGTGCCATATCTTGAGGTTATGTGTTCTGAACCCCATCGGTTACAAACGCCTAATATAAGATAGGTGTCTCACCAAAGAATATAATTATAGTTAAACAGACCACTACAAACTCTGCAGGAGGTATGCTGGGTCAAGAGAAAGAACTACAGGAAAATCACTGCCCTGAGAGAGGAATGACTTTCCTATTTACAAATGCCATTGTTGAAATGATAGGGAAATAAAGAAAGACCAAAAGAAAGAAACAAAGAAAGAAAAAGGAAAGAAAGAGAGAAAGGAAGGAAAAAATAAAAGAATAAAGTAAATTCAAATCCAATGGTGGTTTTGGGGTACAACAGTGATTTTCATCCTAAGTCTGTATGAGTCTGCAAAAATTTTGACTTTTCTTTAAAATGGGTCTGCAAGCAAGAGGAGTGGCATTACCATGACAGGGAGGTCCAAGGCAGGGAAAAGCCCTGGGCACCCCTAATCCTGACCTATACAGAAGGCAGGAGGAACACCACTGCTGTACAGAAGGCAGGCCTCACACCATGCAGTGGATTGAATTACGTTCCCCCAAAACCCACTGAATCTTGAATTGTGCCCCCCAAGTTTTACGTATTAGAAATTTGGCCCCCCACTGTGCCTGTTAAGAGGGTAGGAAATCCTATTATGGTAGTTGAAAGGTGGAGCCTGGAAGAGGTGATTGGATTGTAGGATTGTGCAATAGTGAATGGATTAGAAATGGTGATCAGGGGCATGATTCTGAGGGCTTTAAAAGAAGAGGAGATTCTGTATCTTTCTCTGTTCTCTTTGCTTCCACCATTTTGCAGTGTGATAACCCTGGATTGCTGTCACCACCACTTTGGACTTCCCAGCCTCAGAAACTGTAAGCAAATAAATTTTATTTTCTTATAAATTTACCAGTTCCATGTATTTTGTTATAAGCAAGAGAAACAAACTAATATACACCACTTCTGTGGAGGTACTCTGCAACAGCTACCACCACAACTTCTCATACCTCAAGGATGGCTTGCAGCCACAGCAGCAGCCATGACCATTGTGCAGATGGCCCAAGAATATTTGACTTCATTGACACAAGCAGAGTCACCAGAGGAACCTGGAAAGAGAAGAGAAAGTTTTTCTCTTCAAAGTCCACTCTGGAGTGATAGAAGATGCAACTGATCTACCAGATGGCCAGAAACTGTTGTAGAGATACTAGAAATCTGAAGAAAAAAAAAAAAAAAGATAACATGACACTGCCAAAGGAATGTAGTAATACTCAAGTACCATACCCTACAGAACAGGAAACTCTTGAGATGACTGAAAAGGAATTCTGAGTAACAATCTTATGGAAACTCAGTGAGATAAAAGGAGACTCAGACAACACAATGAAACAAGAAAAAATATCCAGGATATGAAGGAGGACATTTAAAAAGAGATTAATAGCTTAAAAAATAATGTAGCAGAATGCTTGGAACTGAAGGATTCATTCAATGAAATAAAAAACACAACTGAGAGCTTAAGCAGCAGACTAGAACAAGCAGAATAAAGAATTTCTGATCTCAAAGATGTACTTTATGAAATAATCCAGGCAGACAAAAAAAAATGGAAAAAAAGAATTTTTTAAAAAAATGAAGAAAGTAAAGAGCTAGCACACAAACAACTGAATTGTGGGTATTCCAGAAAAAGAGGAGAAAAGTAAAGACATTCAAAATCTATTAAATGAAATAATAATGGAAAACTTCCTAGGTATAGGAAGAAATATGGACCATCAGATCTAGGGAGTTCAAAGAACCCAAACAGATTTAACCCAAAAAGACCCTCTCTGAGACACATTATAGTCACACTGTCAAAGCTCAAAGACAAAGAGATAATCCTAGAAGCAGTAAGAGAAAAGCATCAAGTGATAAGGGAGCCCCTATCAGACTAACAGCAGACTTCTCAACTGAAACTCTGCAGGTGAGAAGAAAATGGGATGACATATTCAAAATACTAAAAGAAAAATACTGCCAGTCAAGAATACTATAGCCAGCAAGGCTATCTTTCAGAAATTAGGAAGAAATAGCATATATCCCAGACAAACAAAAACTACAGGAGTTCACCACCACATGACAAGCCCTCCAAAAAATTCTCAAGTGAGTCCTGCATCTGGAATCCAAAAAACAATCATCACTACCATGAATAAACAAGAAAGAACAAAACCCACTGGTAAAATATGAACACAAAGGAAAAAGAGAAAAGAAACTAAATCTTACACCTCAAACAAACAATAAACATTGAAAACACACACAAAAAAGGGAAGAAAGGAACAAAATATATTTAAAACATCTAAACAAAAAGCAATAAAATGCCAGGGGTAAGACAATACCTCTCAATAACAACCCTAAATGTAATTGGATTAAACTCCCCACTCAAAAGACTGGGACAGATGGATAGGATTAAAAAGCTAGACTGAACTATATGATTTATA
Organism: Galeopterus variegatus; assembly: GCF_000696425.1. Lineage (NCBI taxonomy): Eukaryota > Metazoa > Chordata > Mammalia > Dermoptera > Cynocephalidae > Galeopterus > Galeopterus variegatus. The sequence continues at coordinate 271,180 of NW_007727272.1, read as the reverse complement.
CCAGAGACTCACGGATTAAAAAGCTAGACTGAACTATATGATTTATACCAGAGACTCACGGATTAAAAAGCTAGACTGAACTATATGATTTATACCAGAGACTCACGGATTAAAAAGCTAGACTGAACTATATGATTTATACCAGAGACTCACCTCACCTCTGAAGACACACACAGACAAAAAGTGATGGGAAAAAAAAAGATATACTACCCAAATGCAAACCAATAATGAGCAGGAGTAGCTATTCTTGTATCAGGTAAAATAGACTTTAAACCAAAATCCATAAAAAGAGACAAAGAAGGCGACTATATAATGATAAAGGGATCTGTCCAGCGAGAAGACATAACAATCATAAATATATATGCACCCAACATCAGAGCACTCAGATATATAAAACAAACACTATTAGACCTAAAGAAAGAGACAAATGCCAATACAATAATAGTGGGGGACCTGAACACCCCTTTCTCAACACTGGACAGATCGTCCAGTAACATATCAACAGAGAAACAGGATTTAAACTACACTTGAAACCACTTGGACCTGGCAGATATCTATACAACATTTCACCCAATAACTACAAATATACATTCTTCATATCAGCATGTGGAACATTCCCCAAGATAGACCACATGTTAGGTCACAAATCAACTATCAACAAATTTTTAAAAAATCAAAATTATCTAAAGTATCTTTACAGACCACAATGGATGAAAACTAGAAATTAAAACCAAGAAAAACTCAGGACACTATACAAATACATGGAAATTAAATAACAGGATCCTGAATGACTTATGCATCTAAGAAAAATTAAACAGGAAATCAAAAAATTTCTAGAAACCAATGAAAATAAAGACACATCATATCAAATCCTGTGGGATACCACAAAAGCAGTCCTAAGAGGGAATTTTATTGCAATAAATGCTTACATCTAAATATAAAATATTTCAAATAAACAATCAAATGGTACACCTCAAAGAACAATCCAATTCCAAAGTTGGCAGATGAAAAGAAATAATTAAAATCATAGCAGAATTAAATGAAATAGAGACCCCCCCCAAATAATACAAAATATCAATGAAACAAAAAGTTAGTTTTCTGAGAAGATAAACAAAATAGACAAACAATTAGCTAGGTCAGAACAACAACAACCAAAAAAAAAAAGAGAGAGAAGATCCAAACAACAAAAATCAAAAATGAAAAAGGAGACATCACAACTGATATCACAGAAATACAAAGAATCATTAGAGATTATTATAAACAGCTATATGCCAACAAACTTGAAAACCTGGAGAAAATGCATAAATTTTTGGAAACATACAGATTACCAAGACTGACCAAGAAAAAATAGAAAACCTGAACAGACCAATAACAAGCAATGAGATTGAAGCAGTAACCAGCAGTCTCCCAATAAAGAAAAGCCCAGGGCTGGATTGCTTTACTGCTGAATTCCATCAGACCTTTAAAGAGGAATTAATACCAATTCTCTTCAAACTATATTAAAAAATTGAAACAGAGGCCATTCTCTCAAACTCATTTTTTGAGGCCAGCATCACGTTGATACCAAACCAGACAAAGATATAACAAAAAAAGAAAACTACAAGCCAATATCTCTGATGAACATAGACAAAAAAATCCTCAACAAAATACTAGCAATCAGAATACAGCAACATATGAAAATAATTAAATACCATAAACAAGTGTGATTCATCCCAGGGAGACAAGGATAGTTCAACAAGACAAGGATATGCAAGTCAATAAGTGTGACACACCATATCAACAAAATCAAGGACAAAACCCTATGATTATCTCTAGATGCAGAAAAAGCATTCAACAAAATTCAACATTGCTTCATGATAAAGCCTCTCAGTAAACTAGGTATAGAGGGAAAGTATCTCAATGCAATAAAAGCCATATATGACAAACCCACTGCCAATATCAACCTGAATGGAGAAAAGCTAAAAACTTTTTCATTAAGAACAGGAACAAAACAAGGATGCCCACTGTCACCACTCTTATTTAACATGATATTAGAAGTACTAGCCAGAGCAATCAGGGAAGAGAAAAAATAAAGGGCTTTCAGATTGAAAAATAAAGTCCCTGTTTGCAGATGACATGACCCTACATATAGACAAACCTAAGGATTCTACCAAAAAACTCTTAGAGCTTATTAACAATTTCAGTAATGTTGCAGGATATAAAATCAACACACAGAAATCAGTAGCATTTTTATACTCCAACAACAAACTAGCAGAAAGAGAAAGCAAGAAAGTAAGGCCATTTACAGTAGGGACCAAAAAAATAAAATACCTAGCAATAAATTTAAACAAGAAGGTGAAAAATCACTAAAAAGAGAACTACAAATCACTACTGAAAGAAATTAAAGAAGACACAAAAAGGTGGAAAGATATTCCATGCTCTTGGACTGGAAGAATCAACATTGTGAAAATGTCCATACTACCGAAAGTGATCTACAGATTCAATGCCTGTATGAAACTAGACCTGCACTTCTCACCATATACTAAAATCAGCTCAAAATGGATTAAAGACTTAAGTATAAGACCTGAAACTATAAAGCTACTAAAGGAAAACAGAGGGGCAGCACTTCAGGAAGTAGGACTGGCAAACACTTTATTAATAAGACACCAAAAGCACAAGCAAGAGAAGAAAAAATTAATAAATGGGATTACTTTAAACTAAAAAGCTTCTTCACAGCAAAGGAAACAATTCACAGAGTGAAAAGACAACCTGCAGAATGGGAGAAAATATTACAAACTTTACATCTTACAAGGAATGAATATCCAAAATATACAAGGAACTCACACAACTACACAGTAAAAAAAAAATCCAATTAAAAAATGGGCAAAGGAGCTGAATAGACATTTTTTGAAGTAAGACATACAAACGGCCAACAGATACTTGAAAAAGTGCTCAACATCGCTAATCATTCAGGAAATGCAAATTAAAACCACATTGAGATATCTCACCTCTGTCAGACTGGCTATAAATCAAAAACACTGAGAATAACAAATGCTGGCAAGGATGCAGAGAATGGGGAACTCTTCTACACTGCTGGTGGGCCTGTAAATTAGTACATCCACTGTGGAAAAACAGTATTGAGGTTCCTCAAACAACTACAGACACATCCACCATATGACCTAGCAATCCCATTTCTAGGTATATACCCAAAGCAATGGAAATCATCACACTGACGGGATACATGCACTCCTATATTCATCACAGCTCTATTTACAATAGCCAAGATATGGAACTAACCTAAAAGTCCATTGACAAATGACTGGATAAGGAAAATATGATATATATATACATAATGGAATACTACTCAGCCATAAAAAAGAATGAAATTCTGCCATTTGCAGCAATATGGATGAGCTTAGAGAAAATTATGTTAAGTGAAATAAGCCAGGCATAGACAGAAAAATACCACATATCCTCACTCATAAATAGGAGCTAAAAGAGAAAGAAGCAAGGAAAGAAAGATAACAGTGGTGCATTGGGCTTGCAGAGGGAGAGAACAGACCTAGAGTTGCTACGGGAAGAGTGGTGGAGGGGAGGGAGGCTGGAGAGAGTTTGGGTGGGTAACAGAGGGAATAATTGCAATTTGTGGTAATGAGCATGCTGATAATATTGATCCGATCATTAAATCTTGTGCACAGGTTCTGATGGTCAGCTCTATGCTCCATTAATATGCATAATCAATTTTTTTTAAATGAAAAAAAATTAACAATGTTAAGTCTACCAGTTAAGAACCAGTTGTCTCTTCATTTATTTGTATTTTCTTTAATTTCTTTCAGGAACATTAATGTACTTTCCATTTATAAGCCTTTCATCTCTTTGGTTAAGTTTATTCCTAAGTATTATATTGTTTTTGATACTATTGTAATAAAATTGTTTTTCATTTCAAAAGAAAAACATGAAATGGGTCTGTAAGTTTGAGGACCATTGCTATATACTCTAAGTTAGTACTTAAACCAATATAAATCAATATAAAGAAGATAAGACTTCTGGTTAAAAAAGGCAAACTAAACATGGTTGTTCTTCTGTTTCACCTCCCCTAAATCAGAGGAAGCATAAAAATAGAAATAAATCCAGAGCAATCCTGGAATGCCTGAAGGATAGCATTAATGTGCATCAAAAGAAAGAATTTTCTGGTAGATTAGATATGAACGAGCACAAATTCCAAACGAGCTGGAAACAAACAAACCAAACAAAAAATACACCTTAATCCAATTAAAAAAAAAAAGAAAGAATCTGAAAATTTGATTGAACCTAATAGAATACTAGATTAAACCTCTGAATCAATGGCAAGATGGGGTCGGAGGAGTAGGCCTGGGGTAGGCAGATACTTAAGGGCAGCAGAATAGCTGAGGAAATCTCCACTTGCTATGGTGTTGGCCCAAACAGAAAGCATGAGTCCTGCTCTCTGACAAAAATGGGAGTTCTATACAAAACTTAGCTGTTTATCATAGTCACCCTACTGTGCAATAGAACATGAGAACTTATTTCTCTCCTTATCCCCCTACCCCCCAACCACCACACACACATAAAAATGGGAGTTCTAATACAGAATGAATATTGAGGGCCTTGGAAGGTATATGTTCCCCCTACCCCTGCCGCTATCACAAATAGCAGGCTCTTGTAGTGCTCTCACAAATTGGGGGATCTTGCACCAAAAAAACAACTAACTCCCACACCTAAGTCTGCTCTAGAGCTCATCATACCTCTCCTTTGCACAACCAACAGAACCAGGGCTCATATACTTAGCAAGGAACAAATACCATTAACCAGACTGATGGCCCACCAAGCAATAGTAATCAGCCCAGACTGGGGATTCTTAGACTCTTTTGTACCATGAACCTCTCTGGCTTTCTGCTGAAGCCTATAGACCCCTTCTTAGAATAATGCTTTGAAATTTACAATACGTGTATTTTAAAAAAGGATTTAAAAGGAAGCCAATTATATTGAAATGAAGCTATCAAAATATTTTTTAAATCATAATATGTAAGTATACTTGCTTATTTATTGATACATAAGATAACAAGACCAAGCAGTAGGTCTAACACTGCTAAAATTTTGAAGTAGTGATGATTGTAATCCACATTTATAAATTAATGTGGTATGGAAATATCTGTGATATCTATCAGTGACCAAGTCACAAATACTTCTAATATTCCTGTAGTTGTTGCCTACATTCATAATGGAAGGAATTGCTAAATTTCATCTCTAGGGTAATAAAAATATATGTATAATGTTTTCATCTGAATGCATGAACCCCCTGATTTTTATCCAGGGACTCCTTAGTGATCTGTGGCTCTCAAATGAATACCTCTAATATAGACCTTCATTTATTAATATGAACAGGTAACCAAAAAGCAAACATATAAGGTCAATCAAATGTTTTAAAAAGCACCAAACTGGCCGGCCCGTGGCTCACTTGGGAGAGTGTGATGCTCACAGCACCAAGTCAAGGTTTAGGATCCCCTTACCGGTCATCTTTTTAAAAAATAAAATATAAATAAATAAATAAATAAAATAAAAAGCACCAAACTACACAAAAGAACTAATCCCCAAGGAAATAAAATTATAGAAAATTGCAAAGAATAGTAAAATAACTAAAATTAGTAACTGCAGGTAGTTTCAAAAGGAAAATGTGCCACTAAAAAAATACATCAAACAAAACAGGATGCTATAAAAAAAAGAAGCAGTTTTTCGCAAATGATCAAGATTACTGAAATATGGGCTGAACTGCAAAATGAATGAGGCTCAAGATTAAATTAGTGAGTTGGAAAGTAAAACTGAAAAATTTTATCAGAATTCAGTGAAAAGACAAAGAGATGAAAAAGATGAAAGAAAGGATAAGAGATATGTAGAATAGATCTAAAAGTTCTACCATCCATCTAACAGGAGTTCAAGAGTACATAAAAAAGGAAATAAACAAATAAATAATAACAAATACAATAAACAATAATAATAACAACAAAATTTCCCCCAGATTGTTTCTTCAAACTGAAAGAAGTCATAGACAGCAGTGTAAGAATAAAATCTAGACACATTCAATTAAAATATATGAATTCTAATAAAAAGGAAATTCTAATAAACTATGAAAGAGATGAAGAATATAAGGAAATAAAAAGGAAAATTAAAACACCATTAGACTCCTCATCTGCAATAAAGAATGCTAGAAGACAATGAAGCAATACTTGAAATTAATAAGGGAAAAATATAATGTACATACCAAGTTAAACTACCATTTTAAAGGCAGGGAAAATAATAACATACAAGATCTCAAAGTGTAACACCCATAACCTTTCTGAAAATTACAAAATAATGTACTCTAACAAAGTAAAAACTAAATTCAAGAAAGAATAATATTAAAAAAAAGAAAAGAAAAGAAAAGATAAACTGTAGTTGAGTTTAAATAGAAATAGATAATTATCTCTAAAGTTAGTTCAATTCCTAAAAAATTATTCATAAGAAATCAAGAATCAGAAACACAATGAGAAAGCAAATACACCCAAATCAATCAAAAAATTTTTTTAAACATCTTAAAATAAAAATTGATGATGTGGTGTTGAAGAGGAAGAATGCCAAGCAGTTGTCTGCTCCGGGAGATTGAAGAGATTTATAGGTTCTGAATAATTCTTGACATTAATAGAAACGTTGATATCTCTATAATATGTTGTTTAAAAACTAAAAGGCAGTAGCTAGAAAAGCACTCAAACTATTAAAAACTACTTAAAAGAAAACACAAGTCAAAATGGCAAGCCTAAGACCAGACATGATATGTTCAGGGGCAAGATGGCACACTAGAGGTGCCTAGGGCATTTTCGTTCCACACAAAAGGACCAGAACGACTAACAGACAGCTAGATATTGATGCGAGCATTGGTGGAAGAGCATAGGAGTACAGCAGGAGACTGATGAGATCCCTATGGATCGCAAAAGACTAGGCTGGTGGCATAAAGAGTAGAGAGAAGCACATGGTCTCAGCTCCCATGTTTCTGACACCAAGATTGGTGAAGGAACAATTTTCCCTTGATGTGAAAAGGTAGGCTGAGGACCCAAACCCACCCCTATCCTCACCACAGAGGCTCACAGATCCTTTGGCAGGATAAGCCTGCAGCCAAGTGTGGGGAGCACCTTAGAAAACACACTGCATCACTGTTAGAACATTAGCTCAAACTGTGTACTCCCTCCCACTCCCATGAGCCAAATCTATGAAAAACAGTGCCAGAGCCACTAAGAGAGTGCACCCTGCCCTGGGGCCAGTAGCGACAGTGACCGAAAGGCATGTACACACCTGTATCCTGTGAACAACCCAGAAAATACCTCCCATGACAAAGCTGTGCCACTACTATCACAAACCTCCAAAGCATGGGTTGCACAGTCACTTGCAGACAAAGCGAAAGTGGATTATAGTTGAAGAAACTAGATAGAGTCTACACTACTGCATCCATCTGAAACAAAGCCATTGCACTCTACCCAATCAACACACTGGGACACATTTGCAGGTGAGAGTCTTTTCCTACACAAGCTACTCTACAAAACTCAAAAAGGTGACTGTCCCACCAGATGTACAGATATCAGTGCAGGGAAACGAGAAACATGAAAATTAAGGAAACCTAAAACCACCAAAAAAACAAAACAATGATCCAGTAACTGATCCGAAAGAATTGGAAATTGCTGACTTGCTGGAAAAATAATTCAAAGTAATGATCTTAAGGAAACTCACTGAGATACAAGAGAATACAGACAAACAGTTTAACAAAATAAAAAAATAATGCATGATCTGAATAAGAAATTCAACAAAGACATAGATATCATTAAAGAAAAAATCAATGACCCAGCTGTTCCACAGCTGGGAATGGAAATACCCAAAGGAATGGAAATCATCATGTTGAAGGCATACCTGTATGCCAATGTTTATTGCAGTACTATTTACAATAGTTAAGAGTTGGAACTAGCCCAAATGTCCATCATCAGATGAGTAGATAAAGAAACTGTGGTATATCTACACAACGGAAGACTACTCTGTTATAAAAAAAGAATGAAATATTACCATTCACAGCAACATAGATGGACTTAGAAAAAATTATATTAAGTGAAATAAGTCAGGCACAGAAAGAGAAATACCACATGTTCTCCCTTGTTTGTGGGAGCTAAAAATAAATAAATACACAAACAAATGGGGAACAGGGAAGAAGACACAACAATCACAATTCCTTGAACTTGTTAAGACAAGCAACAGATATGATATTGAGGGAGGGAGAAGAGGGAGTGGGGAGGAAGGATTTGGTAAAGGGACATGAAAATCAACTACACTGTATATTGATAAAATAAAATCAATTTTTTTAAAAAAAGAAAAAATCCAGCAGAATTCTTAGAATTGGAGTATTCATCAAATGAAATAAAAAATACATCTGAGAGTCTCAACAATAGACCAGATGAAGCACAAGAAATAATTTCTGATCTTTATGACAGGAGTTTTCAAATAAGACAGCAAGACAAAAAAGAAAAAGAAAAAAGAATAAAAATGAATGAGCAAAGCTTACAAGATCTATGTGATACTATTAAGTAAACAAATATTTGAATTATGGGCATTCCAGAAGGAGAAGAAAACAAAAAAAGTATTGAAAACCTACTTAAAGAAATAATAGCTGAAATCATCCCTAGTTTGGGGAAAAATTCAAACATCCAAATCCAGAAAGCTCAAACATCCCCATATAGATTCAACTAAGAGAAATCATCTTCAAGACACACTGTAGTCAAATTGTTAAAATTTAAAGACACAGAATTCTAAAAACAGCAGGACAAAGATGCTTATAGAGAATTCCCATTCGATTAACACCAGACTTCTCAGCAGAAAACTTATAGGCCAGGAGAGAATCAGATAATATATTCAAAGTGCAGAAAGGAAAAAACTGCCAGCCAAAAATATACCCTACAAAGCTGCCTTTCAGAAATGAAGGAGAAATAAAGTCTTTCCCAGACAAGCAAAAATTAAGGGAATTCATCACCAAAAAACTAGCCTTACAAGAAATGTTTAAGGGAGTCCTATGTCTGGAAGAGAAAGAACAATAACAACCATCATAAATATATTTGAAAATATAAAACTTACTGGTAGAGTAGATATACGAATTAGAAACAGAACAAAATCAAACCTTATCAGTACAGAAAACCACCAAACTGAAAGGATAAACATTAAGAAAGGAAGAAAGGAACAAAAAATACACAAAACAATTGGAAAACTACCAACAAAATGGCAGGAGTAAGATTTCACATATCAATAATAACCTTGACTATAAATGAATTAAATGCTCCAATTAGAAGACACAGACTAGCTGAACAGATTTTTTTTTAAAATGACCCATTATATGCTGCCTACAAGAAATACATCTTACCAAGAAAGACACACATAGATTGAAAGTGAAGGGATGAGAAAAGATATTCCATGCAAATGGAAAACAAAAGCAAGCAGGAGCAGTTATACTTATATCAGATAAAACAGACTTTAAATCAAAATCTATACTGAGACAAAGAAGGAAACTATCTAATAATAAAGGGATCAATACTGCAATAGGATATAACAGTTATAAATATATATAGATGCGACCAACACTGTAACACTCAGATATATAAAGTAAATATTATCAGATCTAAAGGGAGAGATAGACATCAAGACAATAATAGTTAGGGATTTTAACACTCCACTCTTAGCATTGGACAGATGACCGAGTCAGGAATCAACAAGAAAACATTAGATTTAGAGGGCACCATAAACCAGATGGACCTAACAGACATATACAGAACATTTCATCAAACAGCTATAAAATGCATAGTCTTTTCACCAGCGTATGAAAAATTCTCTAGGACTGACCAAATGTTAGGCTATAAGATAAGTCTCAATGAGTTCAAAAACTTGAAATCATATCACATATTTTTTCTGACTATAATGGAATAAAACTAGATACCAATAATGAGGAACTTGTAAAACTACATGAATACATAGAAATTAAACAACATGCTCTTGAATGACCAGTGGGTTAAAGAAGAAATTGAAAAGAAAATCAAAAAATTTCTTGAAACTATTGAAGACAGAAACACACATACCAAAACCTATGGGATACAGCCAAGGAAGTAGTAAAAGAAAAGTTTATAGCAATAAACACCTATATCAGAAAAAAAAAAAAAAAGATTTCAAATGAACAGCCTAAAATACATCTCAAGGAACTAGAAAAGTAAGAATAAACTAACTCAAAATAAGTATAAGAAAAGACATAAATAAAAATCAGAGCAGATACAAATGAAATTGAGACTAAAAATACAATACAAAAAATCAGTCAAATGAAAAGCTGGTTCTTTGACACAATAAAAAAAATCGACAAACCATCAGCCAGATTAACCAAGAAAAAAAGAGAAAAGAACCAGAAAAGCAAATGGAGACATTACAACAGATAGCACTGAAACACAAAAAAATCATCAGAGACTATTATGAATAACTACATGCCAATAAATATGAACAGCCACAGGAAATGAATAAGTTCCTGGGCACATGGGCCCTACCAAGACTGAACCAAGAAATAGAAAACCTAAATAGACCAATAACAAGTAATGAGACAGAATAATAAAAAGCCTCCCAACAAGGAAAAGCCTAGGACCAGATGGCTTTACAGCTGAATTCTACCAAACATTTAAAGAATTAATACTAATACTTCTTAAAATATTTCAGAAAATTGAAGTGGATGGAATTCTTCCTAACTCATACTATGAGGCCAGAATTACCCTGATACCAAAACCAAGTAAAAGAAAATCACAGGCCAATATCCCTAATGAACACAGATGCAAAAATTTTCAGTAAAATACTAGCAAATTGAATCCAACAGCACATCAAAGAGATAATACACCATGATCAAGTACTATTTATCCCAGGGATGTAAGGATGGTTCAACACATGCAAATCAATAAACATAACAAATCACATCAACAGAATGAAAGAAAAAAACATATGATCATCCTGACAGATGCAGAAAAAGCATTTAATAAAATTCAACATCGCTTCTTGATAATGATTCTCAACAAATTAGGTATAGAAGGAAAGTATCTTAGAACAATAAAGGCTATATATGACAAACCCATAGCTGACATCATACTGGAACAAGACAGGGATACCCACTCTCAGCACTTCTATTCAACATAGTACTGAAAGTCCTAGCCAGACAAATTAGTCAAGAGAATGAAATAAAAGGCCTCCAAATTGGAAAGGAGGAAGTCCAGTTGTCCCTGCTTGCAGATGAGATGATTTTATATATAGAGAGAAACCTAAAGACTCTACCCCCAAACTCCTAGACCTGATAAACAAATTCAGCAAAGTTGCAGGATACGAAGTCAACTACAAAATAAGCAGTATTTCTACACACCATCAATGAACTAGCAAGAATAAGAAAAAGAAATCAAGAAAACTATCCCACTTATAATAGCAAGAACAACAACAAAAATGCCCAGGAATAAATTTAACTGAGAAGGTGAAAGATCTCTACAACGAAAACTATAAAACACCAAATAAAGAAATTTAAAAAGGCAAACACACACACAAAATAAAGAAAGACATCCCATGCTCATAGATTGGAAGAGTCAATATCATCAAAATGATCACACTACTCAAAGCAATCTATAGATTAAAAGCAATCCCGATCAAACTAGCAAAGACATACTTCACAGAAATAGAAAAAAAAATTCAATTTATATGGAACAGCAAGAGACCCTCAACAGACAAAGCAATCTTAAACTAAAGAACAAAGAAGGGAGTATCACTCTCCCTAAATTCAAAATATACTACGAACCAATAGTAATCAAAACATCATGGTACTGGCACAGAAACAGACACATAGACCAATGGAACAGAATAGAGAATGCAGTAATAAATCCATGTACCTACAGCCAACTGATTTTTGACAAAATAGCCAAGTACGTTTATTGGGGAAAGAACAGTCTCTTCAATCAATTGTGCCAGGAAAATTGGAGATCCATACGCAGAAGAATGAAATTAGACCCCTATCTCTCACCATACACCGAAATCAACTCAAAATGGATTGAAGACTTAAATATAAGACCCCAAATTATAAAACTGCAAGAAGAAAATGCAGGGGAAACAGTTCAGGACATAGGTCTAGGCAAAGACTTTATGAATTAGTACTTCAGAAGCTCAGAGAACAAAAACAGAATTTAACAAATGGAACCATATCAAACTAAAAAGCTTCTGCATAGCAAAGAAAACAATCAACATAGCAAAAATAAAATATTTGCAAACTATGCATCCAATAGGGAATTAATATTCAGAATATACAAAGAACTCAACTCAATAGTAAAAAAACAATCCAATTAAAAATGGGCAAAGCAGCTGAATAGACACTTTTCAAAAGAAATATAAATAGCCAACAGGCATATGAAAAAATGCCCACCATCACTAAGCATCAGAGAAATGCAAATCAAAACCACATTCAGATTTCATCTCACCCCAGTTAGAATGACTATTATCAAAAAGACAGAAAATAACATGCTGGTGAGGATGCAGAGAAAGAGGAACTCTTATATATTGTTGGTTGGAATATAAATTAGTACAGCCACTATGGAAAACAGTATGAAGATTTCCCAAATGACTATAGACAGAACTACCATACCCACCAGCAATCCCACTGTATATCCAAAGGATATATCCAAAGGAATGGAAATCAAAAAGTCAAAAGGATACCTGCACTCTCATGTTTACTGTAGCTGTGCTTACAACAGCCAAGAGTTGGAACCAACCTAAATGTCCTTCTACGGATGATTGGATAAAGAAAATATGGTATATATACACAATGGAATATTATTCAGCCATAAAAAAGAATAAAATTCTGCCATTCACAGTAACATGGATAAGCTCGGAGAAAATTATGTTAAGTGAAATAAGTCAGACACAGAGAGAGAAACACCACATGTTCTCAGTCATATGTGGAAGCTAAAAAAGTTGATCTCATAGAAGTAGAATGTAGAATAGTGGTTACTAGAGACTGAAGAAAAAGGGAGAGATGGGGAGAAAATAGCCAGTGAATACAAAATATCAGATAGTAAGTCTGGGATCTAGGGCTCTATAATGATATAGGGAGACTACAGATAACAACAAAGTACTGTGTAACTTTGAATAGCTAGTCAAGATGGTATTGAACATTCCTAACATAAAGAAGTGACAAATATTTGAGGTGATACACTAAGCACCCCAATATAATAATTGCACACAGTATAAATGTACCCCATTATCATATTGTACCCCATAAATATACACAATTATCATAAGTCAATTAAGAAAAATAAATTAAAAAGAGAGAAAAAAAGAGAAATAGAGAGTAGAATGGTGATTACCAGAAGCAGGGAAAGGAAGTGGGGAATGGGAGCCAGGGAAAGGTTGGTAGACTAGTATAAAGTTACAAAGTTAGTTAGATAGGAAGAATAAATGTTGGTACCTTAGAATGACAATAGCTAATAATATTGTATTGTTTATTTCAAGAGAGCCAGAAAAGAGGATCTTGAATGTGACAACCACAAAGAAGTGATAAACGTTCAGGTGATATATGTATATATTGTATAATTAGATCATTATACAATACATGCATGTATTGAAATAGCTAATTGTACACCATAAACATGTACAATGAAAAAAATAAGATAAGAAGACCAGACACATCAATTATCAAAATAAATGTGAATAGACAAAACTCTCCTATTTAAAAAGACAAATTTTCAGATTGGGCTAATATATACATTTATGTATTTATTTTGCTACGTGCTATTTATAAGAAACAATGACATCAGTTTGAAAATAAATGAGTAGAAAAATATATATCTGCAAAATACTTTTTAACATATTGATACCAGTGCTACAGTAAATAAAGTTCAGGACAAAAAAAGCATTTACTGGAAAAAGCTGTATTTTTATCCTGTGAAATCCACAAAGAAACTATAATAGTCAGTAAATTATGTGAACCTACCACACCAGCCAAATAAATTATCTTGTTAAAAAGGCAAGAAAAAATGAACAAACCCATTATAATAGTGAAATCTACATGCCTCATTCAGAAATCAAAAAATTAAAGAGATCAAAAATTATAGTTCATGGAAGATTAGAATAATAAAATTATAATAAGGTAGATTTAACAGCATTTAACCTAGAATAGACTTTTGACTAATATCCCCTAGAACATTTTCCAAAAAATTTCCACATGTTAGGTTACAAAGAAAATCTCAATACTTCAAAAATTAGAACCCACACAGTAGTGGCAAAAATGGAGGATACACACTTGGACTCAGCCACATAGACTTTACCTCACTGAGGCCCACAAGGCTCTCACTACTAAAATAATTAATAAAAATAAATAAATAAATAGATAGATAGATAAATAAATAAATAACCCACACAGGCTATACTTGCTGAACACAATGCAATAAAACTATATGTTAACAGTAAATGGATAGCCAAAAAATAAAATAGAATCACCCCTGAAAAATTTAGATTAAGATTAGATTAAATTTAAAACATATGAAAAATGAAAATAATCCAAATACAAATTTATAGAATATTTTCAAATTCAGAGAAAAACTATGGCCTAAAGTGAAGTAATTTCAGTTAAGAGGAAAGAGAAATGAACTGAACATTTAACCGAAGATGCTACAGAACGTTAGAAAATTATTCTAAAAAGAGCATATAAAAAGCTCTCCAACTCAATATATGTAGCTAACAATCCTGATGCAAAGACTAAGATTTTTGCAACTTCATTCAAAGAGGACTGGTAATAATTTTTTTGTGAAGTGAAAAGGAATCCTCAAAACCCAATAGTAAGAAAATATACAATTCATCTTAAAAATAGGCAAAAAAGATTTGAATAGACATTTTACCAAAGAAGTGATACAGATTGAAAATAAACAATGAAAAGATGCTCAACATCGGATATCATAATGGAAATGAAAATTAAAATCACAATAAGATACCACTAGACACTCATTAAATGCCTAAAATTTTTAAAAATGGTAATACCAAATGCTAACAAAGATGCAGAGCAACTAGAACTCTCATACATTACTGGTGGGAATACAAAACTATAGAAACAGTAATCAAATTAGGGGTTGCCAGGGGTTGGGACTGGTGAAAAATTAACAGTTGTTTATATTCTGTGTGATGGAAATATAGGAACATGTTTCATTTCCTGTACTTCTGTTTATTTTTTTGAATATCCTCAAAATAAAGAAACCAATAAAGAAATTTATACATATGCTAAATAATTTCCATTTGCCCTTCCAAGAAAATTCCCTTCTCTTCTCTCTATTCTGTGCCTGGGAGGCTGACTTCTACGGATTCTATCAGTTAGGCTCTTTTCCCTCTCATTTCCACTTGGGTCCGGCTAGTGGGAGGCACCAGGAGGATAAGCAGTCTGGGAGGAGGATAGGGTATTATTCCCCTCACTCCCTGTCAGGCCACAGGATGCTAGTGGCTGACTTTCCCTACAAAAGGCCATAGCTCCTTTCAGGGTACCTTTTCCTGCACAACTACAATACAACTACAAACCCAGCAACAGCCATAGGTCTCTTGGGTTGTGGTTACCATTTCCTCCCCTAATCCCTATAGGTCTTGGTGATCATGGTTCTGGCTGTTGCTATCACCCCTTGTTAATTTCCATTAACAAAGCCCACACCTCTTTGAACAGTCCCTTCATTAGATTCTCATTAATTATGTAACTGGAGTGTGTTCTTTGTGTTACATGGTAATACCTTGCTAACTCTAGGTGCTCCATAATTTTAGTCAATAAAGTTCATTCTTTCAACATCTTTAACAATACCCCATTAGATTAAAAAGTATGAATTATTTCCTAGACTAAAAGTATACATCACTGTGACACAAAATTATCTAACAAATCTATCCATCTATCCATTTTATTATTAGATAGAGCCACATCAAACTGCTGTTACATACCTGGACTGCATTGTTTGGCTATAGGATTATATTAATCAATAAATGTTATTTTTTAAAAAGGTGAAACATGCATCGTACTCTAAATATGTTGAGAACAATGCTTACTAAATTTCTAAATACAATCTTTATTACCACTCATGGGAGATACTTCTTCCATGCTTCTTCTGAATAACACTTTAAAAAAAATATGAACACTACATATCATTTCCCTCCTCTGCTTTGGCTCTGAAAAGATTCAGAGCAAAAATTATGATCTGTTGTAGAGTATATATAAGATCTTGAAACATGGTTTTTGTGTACCACCCTTATTCTCTGCTCCATTTAATTTTTCCCACTCTTATTTTCCTTTAAGTTAAATTTTCTTAATATATATATATATACACATATAAGCAGATATATACACATATACACACACATATTATATACAGTCATGCATCACTTAACAATGGGGATACATACTGAGAAATGCATCAATAGGTGACTTAGTCATGTGTGAACATCACAGAGTGTACTTACACAGACCTAGATGGTATAGCCTACTATACACCTAGGCTATGTGCCTGTACAGCATGTTGCTATACTGAATATTGTAGGCAATTGTAACACAATGGTATTTGTGTATATAAACATATCTAAACATAGAAAAAAGCACAGCAAAAATATGGTATAAAAGATAAAAGATGGTACACCTGTATAGGGCACTTACCATGAGCGGAGCTTGCAGGACTGGAAATTGCTCTGGGAGAGTCAGTGAGTGAGTGGTGAGTGAATGTAGAGGCCTAGGACATTACCATACATTTAGGCTATACTAAATTTATTTTTTTAAAAATTTTCATTCTTCAATAATAAATTAACCTTAGCTTACGGTAACTTTGCTACTTTATAAGCTTCTTAACTATTTTAACTTTTTGATCATTTGTAATAACAGCTTAAAACACAGACACATTGTACAGCTGTACAAAAATACATTCTTTCCTTATATCCTTATTCCATAAGCTTTTTTCTATTTTTAACAATTTTTATTTATTTATTTTTTAAACTCTTTTTTTAAAACCTAAGACATAGATACACACATTAGCCTAGGCCTACAGAGGGTTTGGATCATCAATATCACTGTCCTCCACTTCCACATCTTGTTTCTTGGAAGGTCTTCAGGTGTTATAACAACTTATGGTGATGCCTTCTCTTATGATAACAATGCCTTCTTCTGGAATACCTCCTGAAAGAGCTGCCTGAGGTTGTTTTACAGTTACCTTTTTTAAATATATATAAGTAGAAGGAGTATACTCTAAAGAAAAACAATAAAAAGTATAGATAAGTAAATGTATAAACTAGTAACATAGTCACTTATTGTTATTATCAAGTATTATGTAATACTGTACATAATTGTGCTATACTTTTATGTAACTGGCAATGCAGTTACACATGGGTAATGAGTTGTGCTATGATGAAGTTATGACAGCTACTACACAATAGGAATTTCTCAGCTTCATTATAGTCTTATGGGGCCACCATCACATACTCGTATATGTAGTCCATCATAGACTAAAACGTCGTTATGCATTGCTTGATGGTATGTATGTGTGTGTGTATATACATATTCACATATATGTATATATGTGTACATACGTATGTATATATGTGTGTGTATTTTTTTTTTCCTTTTTTGTCTTTTTTACTGACCGGTAATGGGATCGCAACCCTCCATGTCGCGCCCATACTGGGGACCGGCAACGGGATCGCAACCCTCTGTGTTGCGCCCGCACCGCACTCAGCCAGTGAGCGGGAACCGGTCTCCACATGGGATCCGAACCCTCGGCGGGAGTGCCGCCGTGCTCCCAAGTGGCGCACTCTCCAGTGCGCCACCGGGCCGGCCCTATGTGTGTGTATTTTTAAGGCACCATAAATTCTTTCTG
Source organism: Galeopterus variegatus (assembly GCF_000696425.1). NCBI lineage: Eukaryota > Metazoa > Chordata > Mammalia > Dermoptera > Cynocephalidae > Galeopterus > Galeopterus variegatus. Next base: position 253,244 of record NW_007727272.1, on the reverse strand, counting down.
GTCTAGGCAGCAATATAGAGTACTGATTTATAGTTTCTTGACAGATGATTTCTATTAACTAAAGGCAAGGGTATAGTTTTAGCCACATTACTATTTAATCTCCTTTTTATTAATGCAGTCCAAAGATTATCTGGCCCAGAATTGTTCTAACCTTAAAATGTCTACCCATTACAAACTACCTACCCTTCTAAATATCATTAACAGCTTGTTCCTAGGCTACAAACCTGTACTGCATGTTACTGTATTGTCTATGAACTGTTTCTAATTCACATGTTGAAAAAATCTTACATAAATTCAATGACCATATAGTAATGACTAGACTTCATTTAAGAAAGAAAAAGAAACAATATTCAAGGCATCATAGTGTATTAATTAAGAGCACAAAGACAAGTCAGACTGACTGGGTTAATCCCAATGACTAGATAAGGCATCTTGGGCAAGTTGCTAAGACTCTTTGTTCCTCAGTTTACTCATCAAAATGGGAGGGATAATGAGAAGGTTGTGAAAATTCAATGAGATAATACATAGGAACAGAGACTGCCAAAATATATATTAGCTACAATTATTTTAATAAAATATTTTCCTGGGAGACATCTTTCCCAGAACCATATTAATAGTCTATCAACAAATGATGATCATTTTGAAGGATCCAACTCAAAGCTCATTCAGAGCAAAACAGAGGTAAAATTCTTTATGTATAATAACATAAATAAAAAGTCACCACTTCAACTTCTTCTATTTCTATTTTTGTCAAGCCACTTATCCAACAGTTTATGCCTGGGCATTTGCTCAAAATACTCCATCTGATAAGGTGACTAAATCCTGTCAAAATTATGCTAAATAGTCTATGCCCAAAGTAATGGTACTATTCCATCTTATTCAGTCAAACCAATTTCTTCCTGTTAAACTCAGGCCTTTATAAATTATGGCTTTCATACTGCATATTTAGCATGGTCTGCTGACACTAGCTGGCATCAGCTGGTAAGAGGTAATTTTGTGCATCTCTTCTTAACTCCACATTTCAGACTTACACTATATTAATCAGCAAATCAAGTTTGTTGTTTTCTTTCTGAAGAGCCTTTTGTTAAACATTACCAGGATATTATTGCCTCTAGTCCAAAAGAACCAGGCTTTGTCCTAGAGTTAGAATGCCCACAATATCTTTTCTAATTGTAGCTTATAACAAAAGCAGATATCAGAGGATATTCGGATTTGCATATATCAAGGAAATATGGTACTTTCAACAAACAACAAAACAAATGTGTTTCTACCTGGAACATTTATATTTGTGAATCTGGCTTTCTGTTCTGGTTTTAAAATGTGAGCCTGAATCTTTTCAGTTGCAACAGTAACTACTGTGGTAATGATGTAATTTGATGATTCCACATATCAAATTAACTAGGAAATATTGATACAGGATGTAAGTACTCTTGGAAATTCAGCCTGTTTAATTCAAAGACGTTAAATACAGAGTATTTTGTTTTGTTCTGGAAATTTTATAAAGGCATTTTGCCAAAATCATTAAATATTTGATTTTCCTTGTTAAGATTTGTAGGAACTGCTTTAAATTTATTATAAAAAATAACAGCTACAGCAACACATTTTCCCCTTTCATTAAGGTAGGGAAAAAAAAGAATTTTAAGAGCTTTTCTATAAAAATCCTCTAAAATATTCCATTAAAATTAAAAGGCACTGCCATTTCACACGTGGTCATATTTAACTATTCAAAGTTATTTTAGGTATATCAGCCCCAAAAGACCAAACTACCTGAGAGTCCAGCTGTGTTCAAAGTGGATACTGATCTCCAGAACTCAACTTCCAGAGTTAGATAAGCCTGGTACAGTTGTTAGACCAGGGAAAGAAAGGATAATTTTGGGTTCAATATTAGTATTCTACTCCCCTCCCCAAAAGCCTCACTTGATTATAGGTTTCTTAAGGAAAGAATCATCCTGCAATGAGCAGGAAGAAATCTATGACAGAGCAAGGAGGTTGAAAGAAAAGCCCAATTCCAATATTAACAGTGTGTGATCCCATGTCAGCAATGGTGAATTTAGAATCTTACTAGCATGCAATCTTTCGGATTGTGAGAAATAATAACATTTCTGTTAAAATCTTAAACACTCATAGTTATAAAGAGTATCTTTGAAATGCTACAATAGTATGCAAATTTGTTGTTAATTATTATACTCCTGATATGGTTCTCCTTGTCTAGTTTTGTTTTATAGCAATATTTATGCACTTTAAATAAGGCTCAAACATTAGTGGTCACAAAGATATGTAGCTTCATGCATAAGTAACTCAATGTATTTCTTAGTGTAGTCCATTATACATATACGTAATTAGCTTTGCAATCAGATTGTTAAATATTTGATATAGTGTCTCAAGTATCAAGAAATAAAAGTAACCTCTATTTTTCTGGAATTTATTAATGACTTCTATACCTAAACCCTAACAATCTTTTACCTTGTTAAAGTCTCCTAGAACCCCAACAAACTAACATAACTTATTTTTACCTTAGAACCAGATGCTGATGTCTCCAGAATATTATTTTTTGGTATAAAAGAGTTATTTTTAAAAAAGGGTAAACTATTAGTGACAAAATTAAAAAAAAAAAAATACTTGGACACAAATAATAAAGTAACTAAGTTAAAAAATCAAAAGACTTGCCAATAAGTATTAACACCTTACTTCCTTAACCAGTTTTAGAAACAGGATACAGGAGTGGGAGTATTTTTGTTTTATTTGCTTGCCTATTTAGAGTCAAATGAAAAGTACAGAGCTTGAAGACACACATAATTCGGATATAATTCCAACTCCTCCATTTACTCATTTGCATGACCCTGAGAAAGTCATTTAACAACAAGTGACTTCTGTTTCATTAGCTTTACATTCAGGCCCATTAAAATCCAAGAAAAACAAAGTAATAAACAACAGTTTCATGATCTTATTTATGCAAATAGAGTATAAAAGCTGAATAAAGACGGAGGAATGGTAACTTTCAGTCTAGGCCATTGCCTTTCTTTGAAATATCCTTGTTAAGAATTGCTTAGCCTCTGCTTGAGAATGGTTTCTTATTGTTGTATGGCTATAAGGTTACTCAAAGTGAAGCATTTCTTCAAATTCACACGTAACTCTCAGTACTTGCTTACATGCCAGTAGCCACTGGCTTTTCTTCCACCTAAATCAAGGAAGGGGCCACTTCCAGTCTACTTGCCTACTCATTTACTGTGAGCTCAACTCTGTTTCTTGGAAAGCTGCCATACATTTATGAGAGCCTAAGGGTTATTGGATGGTTGTCATCTTCCTTTTGCTCCCTCCCAGCACACCAAATGCCCTGGCAAGGTTCCCACACCTGGACACTGCATTCCCTGCAGAGCACCTTGTTACCAGAATTGTAGAAGACTTGGACTGAGTTCAGAGAAGAGCTCCTAAAATGGTTAAGTGACTAAGGGGGCCAATTTATAAGAAACTCAGAAATGTTTGTTAAGTGGTAATTACCCTAAAAAAGGTGTGGTGACTCTGGCATTAAGTTTAAATTCCAAACCACACTTGGCAAGAGGCCTTCATTCAAGCCTCTACATTCAGAAATACTCTGAAGAACGGGTAGAATCTTACTTTTTCTTGGGCCTCCAGCCACTGCTTATGCTGCTTGGGTGGTATTCTCACTCAAGTGTAGTAACTTCCACAAACAAGCACGGAAGGCAACACCACTAGAGCAGAGAGCTCATTTAAGAAGGCTAAAAGATGCTCAAAGGAAAGGCTGCCCAGGTATTATAAACAACAAGCCTGGGCTGTGAAGGGCCAGTCCCTCTGTTGCAGTTAAGTACCTATTCACACCTCACTACCAATCTCTGCTTGATGGGTGGTACCATTTAATAAGAGCTGTCGACTGAGTCCAAAGTGTGCAAGTCTATCTAAAATATACTGCTGGGAATGTTGATTTCATTAAGTAAGCATACTTGGTAAGAATGAGAGTTCCCACTTGGCCAAAGAGGAAAACCTATGAACAGCTATAATAGTCAACGAGGCTGAATGAGATAATTCCTTATAACAGCACTTCTCAAAATGTCTGCCAGGTATTGTTGCTATATGTTACACATATTAAAAAAGAAAAGAGCCTAAAGAGTGGAATTAAAGTTAAAGCTTGTGTATGTGTGCTGTTTTTGTTTTTCAACAGTAAAACCTCTTAGAGCCATTAATATGCTGAATTCTATTGTGTCCCAACAAGAGAGGTAGACTATTTCCCAAATGCAGATTGGGCATGGAATGCTTTATTACTTAAGCACAGGGCCTGTGTATTCACAGCCACTTCTATAATAATGCCTCTTATAATGCTGTACTCAGTAAATGAACAATGAAATGAATGAATCATCTTAGGCTAGAACATAGATCTTAAATCCTAATCCATTCCTCTTTCTACCATGCTGATACCCTATTATTTATGGACAATGAATCTTTTCATTCCATATAAATGAAATTAAATTTGTTTAGCAGAAGCAGATTGACCTGAAGGTACTATAAAGCTCAAGCTGAAGGGCCTCTTACTTGCTTGAGGCTTCCAAGTTCCTGCTACTATGTATTCACAGTGTTGTATTCTTTTTTCTTAAGGAGGCTCCACAAAACTGTATAGCCTTTGTGTACTGCAAAACCTGCTGCTATGATACAAGATAAAAATGTTTTTTTCTTTACCAAATGTGATTGAGATTGTCAAACTTAAATTTTCAATGACTATAGACTAAAATTTAGTTTGGGTTACTCTGGGGTCATCTTAAGAAGTAGGTATTCATCCTACTATGTAGATAAAATGTAGACTCAAATAAGAAATAAATCTGGGTTCATTCCGTCTATACTCTTAATAATTCTATTAGCTTCAACCATCTCACTTCTTAGTATCCCTCTTAAGACATTTATCACCTCTACTATTCTGTCATTTTTTTTAATGAGTATCTTATCCAAAATAGCCTTACTTCCATTCTCCCCACTCCTCAATATTTTAAGACTGTGAAGAGTCACTCTGAAATCATCATATTGTAAATATTGCTGTAGTTAGAATTTCTTCTGAAGAACATCTGAAGTTCCTGCATCAATATTTTCTGTGTAGTAGGTACTGACATTTTTTTTTTCCTTTTTTCGTGTCCGGCAATGGATCGCAACCCTCAGTGTCGCGCCCGTACCGGACCAGGACTGGCAACGGGATCGCAACCCTCGGTGTTGCGCCCGCACCTCACTCAGCCAGTGAGCAGGAACCGGTCTGTATGTGGGATCCGAACCCTCGGCGGGAGCGCCGCTGCACTCCCAAGCGGCGCACTGTAGCAGTGCGCCACCGGGGCTGGCCCCAGTACTGACATTTTTAACTTGAACCTACAGTACTGCAATTTGGTATTCCAGTTCTTTAAAAACTTCGTTTATATTGATCTTGTCTTTTAGAATTTCCTGTAGGCTGCCTGAGATAAAAAAAAATTTCCAGCCTAGTCTTCATCTTGTCTGCTCTCCATTTGACATTATGCCTTCAAAATCAAATCTTATTATATAATCCAAAACAAAACTCTTTATTTCAGAATATTAAATCAATAACCTTAACAGACAGACCTTAGTAATTCATTTTTTTTTTCCTTTTTGTCTTTTTTCGTGACCAGCAACGGATCGCAACCCTCAGTGTCGCGCCCGTACTGGACCAGGACCAGCAACGGGATCGCAACCCTCGGTGTTGTGCCCGCACCTCGCTCAGCCAGTGAGCGGCCGGTCTGTATGTGGGATCCGAACCCTCAGCGGGAGCGCCACTGCGCTCCCAAGTGGCGCACTGTAGCAGTGCACCACCGGGCCGGCCCCAGTAATTCATTTTTAATCATGATTGATAAGCCAATGTTTAAGCTTTGACTACAGATACTCAAAGATTTGAAGATTCCTTCCAGACTATTTATAATTTAACAAGATAGTCTAACAACCACACACACAAAAAATTACTATCCAACCACTTTGTGTCCCTCACCTTTTACGGCAAAAATTACAAAATTACAAAATTAAGACTGAGTATGAAGGCCAAAGGTTTTACTTTCCTCTCTTTCCTTCCCATTATCTTAATAAGTCGATGACTATGAAAATATGCTGAGCCCAAAATAGCAGTTGTGCACTGCCAGTTCAGCTTCAGTCATTTCCAAGACAAAGGGGAATTGACAGATACCCCCTTTACAAGTCTAGTGTTTGTAAATATCCAATGAAATGACTTCATGCAGTCAATTATTTCTAGAGGAAGCTAGCAGAATAACACAGTAATTAAACTGAGGACTGATGGAAACTATTAAACAGGGGAGCTATTTTGCCCAGCAATTCTAATTAATATTTTTTATGTGTTTTCATTTTTCAAAAATGTTTGAAATACTAGTGCAATTAAAAGGAATTGCCTCTTCATTGGAAGACATATCTAAAATATCCCAGTTAAGATAACATATGGAAAAGAAAGGAGAAACTCAGTTTTCCAAATTTTCTTAGAATCAATATGATTTCCTTATCTTAAGAATGATAAATCCTGAAATCAAAATACAACTGTATTCAAACATCAGTAGAAAACACATCCCAAAGCCAGAATATCATACAGTCAAGACTCAATTGCCTGTGTGCTAGGTATTCACTTCATACTAAGTATGATGTATGCATTATATTTTTGCCCAGTTCAGTCTTTCTTTGGCTGCTCTATTTGGCCACTAGCATACCTTGATTCATCCATCCATCCATTGGTTCATTCAGCATTAAGCCACCATCTCAGACATTGTTCTAGATACTTGTAATGCAGCAGTAAACAAAAATATTTTCCCACATACCTCTTCTTGCTGCCTAATAGTTATGCACTCAGGGACAGACAAAAGTTCTAATACTAAAGAACAAATTGGAATACAAGAGCTGACAGAAAGAACTCTGAATGCTTCCCAAAGGAAAATGCAAGCTGTTAAGTTACTTGTAGCTCTTTGTTTTTAAATGACTCTTACGTACAAATACCTTTCCCAGTACCTGATGCCAGGGATACAAAGGTTTAAAAAAGGGAAATTTTGTGGCCATTTGTAATAGTCAGTCTGAGAAATGGATTAAGAGAAGTTGGCAAAAGATATTAATATTTGTCATTTCTGTATTCCATTATGTTCAAAAAAGTTAAGGAAAGGAAAGACACTGAAGATATAAAAAAAAGGCTCAAGTTATATATCTAGAGATAAAAAAATAAATGTCTATGATAAAAAATACCACACAAATACCACAGGGGTATTTGATGGGATTTGTAGATTAAACATTGGAGAAAGAAATATAAAAATATTAGTGAGCTTGAAGATGTATCAATAGAAACTACACAAAATGAAGCAAAGAGAAAAAAATGTAAAAAAACAAGAAGACCATCAGTGAGCTACAGGAAAACTTCAACTGACTAACATATGTGTAACAGATGCCCCCCAAAAAGAGGAGAAAGAAGAAAGAACAAAAAATATATTTAAGAATATAAAATATATTAAGAACAAAAAATATATTTAATGACCAGAAATTTTTCAAACTTGATGAAAACTATAAACCCACATATTTGAGTATCTCCCAAGCACAAGAAATATAAAGAAAACTACATCATGGCGCAACATATTTAAATTGGTCAAAAACAGTGATAAAGTAAAAATTTTAAAAACAGAGAGAGAAGAAAGACATTAGTTATGAAGGAAAAAGATGAGGATGAGAGATTCTTCATCAAAAATAAAGCAAGCTTGAAGAGAGTGTAGCATCATATATAAAGTACTGAAAGAAAAAAAATCAAACTAGAATTTTATACCCAGTGAAATGTCTTTCAAAAACAAAGGCAAAATAAAGACTTTTTTATGTATGCAAAAGCTGAAAGAATTTATCATCAGAAGATCTGATCTGCACTATAAAAATAGTAAAGGAAGTCTGTCAGGCAGAAGGAAGATGCTGCCTGATGGAAATATGGATCTGCCCCAAGGAATGAAGAGCACAGAAGATTTTATCTACATTGGTACATCTATAAGACTTTTTGTTTAAATCTCTTTAAAAGATAACCAACTATTTAAACAAAAATAACATTGCAGTGTGGGTTTTATGACATATGCACAAGTGAAATGTATGAAACAATAGCATAAAGACCAGGAGGGAAGAAATGGAAATATATGTTTGTAAGGCTCTTACACCACATATGCTATATTTTCTGAACATACACTGTGATGAGTTAAAGATGTAAAGTATAACCCTAAATAAATCACTAAAACAACAAAACAAATAGTATAGCTAATAAGTTAACAAAAGAAATAAAATCATTAAAAAAGGAAAAAGGGGGCCGGCCCCGTGGCTCACTCAAGAGAGTGCAGCACTGGTAGCGCCAAGGCCGCGGGTTTGGATCCTATATAGGGATGGCCGGTGCGCTCACTGGCTGAGCATGGTGCAGACCACACGGTGCCGAGGTCCCCTTGCAGGTCAAAAAAAAAAGGAAAAAGGGGGCCGGCCCCGTGGCTCACTCAAGAGAGTGCAGCACTGGTAGCGCCAAGGCCGCGGGTTTGGATCCTATATAGGGATGGCCGGTGCGCTCACTGGCTGAGCATGGTGCAGACCACACGGTGCCGAGGTCCCCTTGCAGGTCAAAAAAAAAAAGGAAAAAGTATACTGATGCTAATATTTATCAAAAGAAAGTTAGAGTGGCTATATTAATATCAGACAAAGAAGATTTCAGACCAAAGTTACTGGTGAAGAAAAGGGTTATTTGATTATGAAAAAAATGGCTGAAAGAATCAAGAGAACATACAATTCTAAAGATTTCTTCCCCTAATAATAGAGCTTCAAGACACATGAAACAAAACTGAGAAAATTAGAAGGAGAAACTGACAAACCTATGATTACAATATCATATTTAAATTTTCATCTCTCAATAAATAATAGAACAAATAGGCAGAAAATCAATAATAATATAGAGGACTTAAAAAACACAACCAACTGATATTGACCTAATTAGCACTAATAGAACACTCTATCCAACAACAGCAGAATACATGTTCATTTCATTTGCACACAGAACATTTTCCAAGAGAAACTATATTATGTGCCATAAAAAAAAGTCTCAATAAATTTAAAAGAATTCAAATTATACAAATTATTTCTCTGACCACAATAGAATTAAAACAGAAATCAGTAGGAGAAAAGTCTCAGGAAATCTCCAAAATATTTGGAAACTAAGAACAGAATTTTAAATAACCCATGACTCAAATAAAAAACCAAAAGAGGAATTAAAAAGTACTTTGAATTGAATGAAAATAAAAAACACAATATAACAAAATCCATGGAATTCTGCTAAAGTGGTAATTGGAAATTTTATTGCACTAAACACTTAAATTTTATTTGCTAAACATTTAGAAAAGAAAAAGGTTGTAAATCAATTACCTCAGTTTCCACCTTAAGAAAGTAGAAAAAGCAAAGCAAATGAAATCCAAAGTCAGCAGAAGAAGTAAATAGGAAAGATTAGAGCAGACATCAACAAAATAGAAAACCAATAAAAGAAAAATTCAACAAAACCAAAAGCTGATTGTTGGAGAAAAATTAATGAAACTGATAAACCTCTAATGAGAAAAACCAGAGAGAGAGAGAGAGAGAGAGAGAGAGAGAGAGAGAGAGAGAGAGAGAGAGAGAGAGAGAGAGAAACTAGACATAAATTACCAATATTGGAAATTAGAGAAGTGATATCACTACAAAGTCTGCAAATATTAAAAGGATACTAAGTGTGTGGGGAGTCACCACATTACCCTCAGGTTTGATGATTTACTAGAAAGATTCACAGAACTCAGAAAAAGTAGCCATAGTCATAGTTATGGTTTATTGCAATGAATGGATACAGAATAAAGTCAGTAAAGGCAAAAGGCACACAGAGAGGAATCCAGGAGAAATCAGGTGTGAGCTTCCAGTTGTCCTCTCCCAACATATCTGTATGGACAGCATTTAATTCTCCCAGCAATGATATATGATAATACATAGGAAGTATTGCCAACCAGGGAAACTCACCTAAACCTTGGTATGTATGGTTCTTACTGGAGAATCAGTTACATAGGCATGTAGCACTCATACAATTGACTTTACCTACCCAGTCTCCAGCCCTACCATATGTCAAACTGATGCAACATGGCCTACGAATGCAGGCCAAAAAAAAAAAAACAGGCATTCACCATAAATTACATTGCTAGCATAAACTATCTGGTAATGCCAAAGGCCTCAGGTATATAAAAACTATCTTATCAGACAGGATAGTCCAAGAACTTGAAGCCAATCAACGGCCAGTCCTTTCTTTATAATGTGGAGGGTTTGAGCATCCCAAGCCCTTTATTGCACAATAAAAGAATGTCACGAATAACTTTATGTCAACACATTCAATAATTTTGATTAAGTGAACAAATACCTTGAAAGAAAAACTACTAAAAGTTACTCAAGAAAAAAATAGATCATATAAATAGCCCTATATCTATTAAAAACATTGAATTAGCAGTTAAAAACTTCCACATAAAGGAAATTTCAGATACCTTCACTGGTAAATTCTATCAAATATATAAGTAAGAATTAACATCAATGATATATAGTCTTCCAGAAACTTGAAGAGGAAAGACTTTTTCTCAACTCATTCTGTCAAAGTATTATCCTAATCCCCAAACCAGAAAAAGACAAACAAAATTTTAGATAGTCAAATCCAACAATATAAAAAAAGGATAATATGGTGCGATGTCAGCTAGATGGCCAACTAGAGGTTCCTAACACTTGTCCTGCCCCCTCAAAAAGACCAAGACAACAAACAAACACCTACGTTTTGACCAGACTGACTAAAGAAGAGCACTGGAGTACAGCAAATGAATGGGGGAAATCCTGTGGAACACAGAAACTCAGGATGTCCACATAAAAAAGAGAACGAAACATCTTGCATCTGCCACCTCATCTCCCCAGTCAAGATCAGCTTAGACTTGGGAGGGACTTCTCCCTGTGGGGAAAAGGTAAGCAGAAGGCCCCCAGAAGCCCCAGTTACCACCATGGATACCTGCAGTCTTTGCTTCTGGAAAATCCTGCAGTCTTCACAAGCCCCGAGCCCAGTTTGGGAGCTGCTTGAGTTTCACGTGGCTGCATAACTCCAGAGAAGGAGGCCACATTGTGGTCTACCCTCATGAACCAAGCTGTTATTGCACTATGCCATCTTGAAACCAGAGCCACTGCTAGAGTACATCCTGCTCCAGGGGTCAGTAGCCACTGCATCCCTCCATCTCTGAGGCTCTGCTGTCATTGCACCGTGCTCATACACACAGTACCGCTTCATTCCTCAGCCAAGCTGCTGCAACTTTGTACCCCATGAAAACAAGCTTCCTAGAAGGCACTTCATTTCCCACATGTCAGTGGCTGCTGTACTTGAACCCAAGGCTACTTGGAGCCCAGGCCCAGAGTAACGGCCATTACTCCAGCACCCAAGCCAATGTGGGTACCCTGCCTCCCAAGAAACAGGTAGGCCAACAAAGTGGAGAAGCTGCATCCAAACCAGTGAAATAACTTGTGCCCCCTCAGCACATGAGCCAGCCCAGAGCCTCAGCCCCAGAAATTAGAGCTTTGGCCCAGGGGAGCAACTACCACACTGGAACCTGAGCCCATGCAGTGCAATGCCACGCAGGGACCAGGTGGTCTGTCCCAGTGAAGAAGATGAACCTGAGCCAATGGAGCAGCTTTATTCCTATGGTGCTAGAATCAACCTCCTGTATCAGCCCCAGGGAATTGGAGCTTTGGCCCAGGGGAGCAGCTGCAATCCTCAAGCCCGCATGACACCCATCCCCCCAGGAAAACATAGCCTTGGATGATCGGTATCACCCTTCTCTCTAGGCTAGCAAGTGTAGCCCATTGCCTCCCTAGATCTGGGTCAGTCCTCTGGAGTCTGAACTGCTGAGGCACCCCAGCCCCTGGAAAGTGAAACCAACATTGCACTGCTCTCTGTCCCCCAGAGAGCAAGTCACAGTTGCATCCCACCATTTCTGGATCCTTGCTGCCACTTCACTTGGACTTACAGAGCCTAGGCAACTGCTGTATCCCACCACTCCAGGGCCCATAGTCAGCACTATGCACCCTCTCTCCTGGCCCCTGAGTTGGCACTGTTCCCTGTTATCTTCAAAGCCCAAACTGCAGCTGTGCCTTGCACCCTGGTGCCTGAACCTCTTCCTTCCCAGAGCCATTTAAGTGCTGTGCCCTGATCCCCAGGATCAGAGTCATAGCTACATTCCTGATCCCTGGGTGTGAGCTACCAGAGAATACCTCAGAGTCACTGTATTAGTCCGTTTTTGTTGCTTATCACAAAGAACACTGAACTGAGTGATTTGTAAAGAAAATGAAATTTCTTGCTTACATTTTCTGAGGCTGGGAAGTCCTAAGTCCATCTGGTGGTGGCAACAGTGACCCAGGGGTCTCCCATTGCAAGAGAGTGGAAGCAGAGAGAGCAGAGAGAGAGAGAAAGACAGACTCTCTTCTTCTTTTAAAGCCCTCAGAACCACATCCCTGACCACCATTTTTAATCCATTCACTACTGCATGGTCCTACAATCCAATCACCTCTTTAAGGCTCCACCTTTCAATTACCATAATAGGAATTCCTACCCTCTTAACAGTCACAGTGGGGGCCAAGTTTCTAATACATAAAAATTGGGGGACACAATTTAAGTTTCAATGAGTTTGGTGGGGGACATAATTCAATCTACTACAGTCACCATCCTTGGCTTGTGTGAGAGCTGCATCCACCCATGCCTAAGAAAATGAACCTGTGCCCACATCACAGGTGCCACAGTAGTTCAAGAAACTGAACCCAGGACCCCAGCTTCACAACTACGCCAAGAACCTGTGCCCTCTAGAACACAGTCCCACTGTGACTGGCTATGGCCCATGTCAGATCTAACACCAAGAGGGATCTCCTCAGATAAGTCTCCCACTGTGGGGAAAATGAGAACAGGAAGATCCCTAAAAACTTTGCCACTGAGAACTCTAGCAATCTACCTTGCTACCACTGCTGCTACAAACTCCAGCAACTCTCAAGCCACTGAAGCATTCATGGTCATCACTAATGATTACATATGAAAAAGGGGCATGGACACTACACTACTATGCCTACCTGGATGAAGAACCAACACACCCTACCCAAACAACACCCTAGGACCCATGTGCAGGTGAAGGTCTTTCCCTATGACAGCCAGTCTATAAAATTCGAAGAGGTGTCTATTCCATCAGACGTACAGATGCAGGTACACAAGAAACATGAAAAACAAGGAAACATGACACCATCAAAGGAACACAATAATTCTCTAGTAACTAATACCAGAGAAATGGAAATTTATGATTTGCCTGAAAAGGAATTTAAAATAATGATATTAAAGAAACTCAGTGAGATATGAGAATACAGATAGACAATTCAATAAAATCAGGAAAACAATTCATGATCTGAATGATAAATTAAACAAAGAGATAGCTTTAAAAAAAAAAGAACCAAACAGAAATCCTGGAACTAAAGAATTCAATGAATAAATAAGATTAAATACAATTTAGAGTTTCAACAGCAGACTAGATCAAGCAGAAAAAAGAATTTCTAAACCTGAAGATATCTTTTGAAATAGCCAGGTCAGAGGGGAAGAGAAAAAAAAAAAATAAGGATAAAAAAGAGTGAAGAAAGCCTGTGGGACTTATGGGACACTACTAAGCAAACAAATTTCTGCATTATGAGAGTTCTAAACAGAAAAGATGAAAAAAGGCATGAAAATCTTATTCAACAAAATAATTGACAAAATTTTCCAAGTTTAGGTAGAGATATGGATAATCAGATCCATGAACCTCAAAAGTTCCCAAAGTGGTTTAACCCAAAGATGTCCTCACTGAGGAGTATTATAACAAAAATGATAAAAGTTAATGAAAAAGATAATTTTTAAAGCAGAAAAAAAGGAGCAAGTAACATACAAGGAAATCTCCAATAGACTATCAGAGAATTTCTCAACAGAAACCCGGCAAGCCAGGAGAAAATAAGACAATATATTTAAGTGCTGAAAGAAAAAATATTGTCAGCCAAGAATATTATACCCAGCAAAGTTGTCCTTCATAAAGAAGGAGAAATAAAGTCTTTCCCAGACAAGCAAAAGCTGAGAAAATTTATAAGCACTAGACTGGCCTTACAAGAAATGCTTAAGAGAGAGATTTAAAGAATGTTAACTACTATCATAGAAACATGAAAATATAAAACTCACAAGTAGAGGTAAATTCATAATCAAATTCAAAATATTCCATTACTGTAATGGAGGGGTATAAATATTTCAAACTTCTACTATAAAAGTTAAAGGTCAAAATGGTAAAAAAAATAACTTTAGCTAAAATAAAGTTGTTAAAGAAAACACAATATTAAAAGATCTAAATTGCAGCAATGGAAATATAAATTGTTTAGGGGAGAATAAAAATGTAGAGTACTTATATGTTACCAAAGTTGTTATCATCTTAAAATATTCTATTATAACTATATGATGTTTTATATAAGCCCTGTGGTAATTATGAAGTAAAAAGTTACAGTACATATACAAATGAAAAAGAGAAAGGAATCAAAACTTAACACTAGAGAAAATCACCAAACCACAAAGGTAAACAATAAGAGAACAAGAGAGAGACAAATGATCTACAAAACAACCAAAAAATAATTAAAGAGATGGTAGAAGTCCTTATCTGTCAAAAATAACCTTGAATGTAAATGGATTAAAAACTCCAATCAAAAGACAGAGTGGCTGAATGGATTTAAAAAAAAAAAAAACAGGGCCGAGCCCATGGTGCACTCGGAAGAGTGCGGCGCTGGGAGCGCAGCAGCACTCCTGTCGCGGGTTTGGATCCTATATGGGGATGACCGGTGCCCTCACTGGCTGAGCGCGGTGCGGCCGGTCACAAAAAGGACAAAAAAAAAAAAAAAGGCAGGGCCGCGCCCATGGTGCACTCGGACGAGTGCGGCGCTGGGAGCGCAGCAGCGCTCCTGTCGCGGGTTTGGATCCTATATGGGGATGACCGGTGCCCTCACTGGCTGAGCGCGGTGCGGCCGGTCACAAAAAGGAAAAAAAAAAAAAAAAAAAACAAGCTTCAGTTATATGCTGCCTATAAGAGACTGATTTTAGCTTTCAGTACAGACATAGACTAAAGTGAAGGAATGGGAAGAAATATTCCATGCAAATAGTAACCAAAGGAGAACAAGGGCATCTAAATGTATATTAGGTAAAAAAGACTTCAAGTCAAAAACTGTGACAAGAGACAAAGATGGTTGTTATTTAATAACAAAGAGGCCAAATCATCAAGAGAACATAACAAGTACAAATATATATGCACCTAACACTGGAGCACATAAATATATATATAATATAAATATTAATAGACATGAAGGAAGAACTAGATGGCAATATGATAATAGTAGGGGATGTCATACCCCACTTTCAAAAACTGATAGATCAGAAGACAGAAAATTAACAAGGAAATATTGGATTTAAACTGCACTTTAGACCAAATGGACCTAACAAACATATTTAGAACTTCCCATCCAAAAGCAACACAATGTACATTATTTTCTAGCACACATGGAACACGGGATAAAACATATGTTAGGCCTTAAGTCTTAACAAATTCAAGAAGACTGAAATTTTGTCTAGTATTGTTTCTGACCACAACAGTATAAAAATCAGTATCAGGAAGAATCTTGTAAAATTCACAAATATGTGAAAATTAAACAACATGCTCCTAAACAGTGAAATCACAGCATATCAAAACATATGAGATGTAGCAAAAGGATTTCTAAGAAGGAAATTTATAGTAATAAATGCCTACATTAAAAAAAGAAGAAAATCCCTAATAAATAGCCTAACATGCTTCAAGGAGTTAGAAAAAGAACAAAAAGAACAAATTAAACCCAAAGTTAGAAGAAAGGAAATATGAGTAATAAAGATCAAAACAGAAATAAGTTAAAAAAATAAAAACACAGAAAAAGTCAATAAAACCAAGAGTTGATTCTTTGAAAAAATAAAATCAACAAACCCCTAGCTAGACTAAGAAAAAAAGAAAGAAAATGTAAATAAATACAATCAGAATTAAAAGTGAAGACATTACAACAGATGCCTCTGAAATAAAAAGGTTCATAAGAGACTACCATGAACAATTATATTTCAACAAATAGTATAACCTAGAGAAAATAGATAAATACCTAGAAAAATGTAAACTTCCAAGATCGAATGAGATAAAAAAAAAATAGAAAGCTTGAACAGATCAATAACCAAAAAAGAGATTAAAGAAGTAATTAAAAAATCTTCTGACAAGGAAAAGCCCATGACCATGACAAGATGGTTTCATGGCTGAATTCTACCAACATTCAAAGAAAAATTATTACTGATATTTTTAAACTCTTTCAAAAAAAATAGAGCTGCAGAAAATACTTCCAAACACATTTTATGAGGCCAGCATCACTTTGATACCTAACCCATACCAAACACCCATGAAAAGAAAACTATAGGCCAATATCTCTGATGAACATCAATGCAAAAATCCTTAATAAAATATTAGCACACCATATCCAACAACACATCAAAGATATTATACATCATGACCAAGTGGGATTTATCCCTGGCATATAAGTCTGATTTAACATACACAGATAAATCAGCATGATACATCACATTAACAAAATGAAAAATTAAAACAACATGATGATCAGAAAAAACATTTGATGAAGTTCAGCATCCTTCCTTGATTAGAAACTCATAACAGTCTAGATATAGAAGGAGAGTTCCTCAACATAATAAAGTCCACTTATGAAAAACCCACAGCTAACACTATAATCAATGGGAAAAAACTAAAAGCTTTTCCACTAAGATTTGGTAGAAGGTAGTGATGCCCACCCTCACTGCTTCTATTCAACATAGTACTGGAAGTACTAGCAAGAGCAATCAGACAAAAAAAGAAAAAAGGAAATAAATAAAAGAAATCCAAATTGGAAATAGAGATGGAAAAATATCTCTTTGCAAATGACATGATCCTATATGTAGAAAACCCCAAAGACTGCACAAAATAATCTTTTTGAACTAAAAAATAAATTCAATAAAATTGCAGGATACAAAATCAACATACCAAAATCAGTAGCATTTGTATGCACAAATAACAACTTAGCTGAAAAAGAAATCAAGAAAACAATCCCATTTATGATAACATCAAAAAATAAAATACCT
This sequence comes from Galeopterus variegatus, assembly GCF_000696425.1. Classification (NCBI taxonomy): domain Eukaryota; kingdom Metazoa; phylum Chordata; class Mammalia; order Dermoptera; family Cynocephalidae; genus Galeopterus; species Galeopterus variegatus. The sequence goes on along the minus strand of NW_007727272.1, from coordinate 235,987 downwards.
AGGGATAAATTTAACCAAATAGGTGAAAGCTTTGTACACTAAAAGTTATAAAACACCAATGGAAGAAGTTGAAAAAGCACAAATAAATGGAAATATATTTTGTATACACCAATGGGAAGAATTAATATAGTTAAAATGTTTATACTAACCAAAACAATATACAAATTTAATGCAATCCACATCAAAATTCCAGTGGCATTTTTCACAGAAATAGAAAAAGCAATCCTAAAATTCATACAAAATCACAAAAAACCCTGAATAGCCAAATCAATAACAAGAAAGAAAAATATTGTAGGCATCACACTTCCTAATTTAAAATTACATAACAAAGCTACAGTAATCAAAACAGTATGGTACTGGCATAAAAACAGAAACATAGACTGATGGAACAGAATGGAGAGCTCAGAAATAAACCCAAACATAATGGTCAACTAATTTTCAACAAGGCACCAAGAGGACATCTTGGGGGAAGGATAGTCTTTTCAATAAATGGTGCTGGGAAAACTAGATTTCAACAACAAACAAACAAAAAAATTGGACCCTAGGGCCAGCCCATGGTTCAGTTGGGAGTGTGTGGTACTGATAACACCAAGGCCACAGGTTTGGATCCCTATATAGGGATGGATAGGGATGGCTGGTTCGCTCACTTTGGAAAGCATGGTGCTGACAACACTAAGTCAAGTGTTAAGATCCCCTTATCAGTCATCAAAAAAAAAAAAAAATTGAACCCTTATCTTACACCATACACAAAAACCAACTCAAAATGAATAACAGACCGAAGTGTAAAATCTGAAACCATAAAACTTTGAGATGAGAACATAAAGAAAAATCTCCTAGATGTTAGCCTTGGCAATGATCTTTTGCATAATATGTCAAAAGCAAAAATAAATAAATTATACTACATCAAACTAAAAAGCTTCTGCACAGCAAAGGAAACAATTAACAACACGAAAAGGTAAACTACAGACTGGGAAAAAAATATTTGCAAATCTCATATTTTGAAAGGAGTTAATATCCAAAATGTATAAAGAACTCTGACAACTCAATAACAGAAAAACAAATAACCCAATTAAAAAATGAGCCAAGGACCTGAATAGACACTTCTCCATAGAAGACATAAAAACGGCCAACAGGTATATTAAAAGGTGCTCAACATTACTAAACATCAGGGAAATGCAAATTAAAACCAGTATGAGATATCACCTCAGACCTGTAAAGGTGGCTATTATCAAAAACAAGAGATAAGGGTCTGAAGAAAAGTGAACACTAGTACACTGCTGGTACAAATGTAGATTGGTATATAGTATAGTCATTATGAAAATACTATGGAAGTTCCTAAAGAAATTAAAAATAGAACCATACAACCCAGTAATCCCTCTCCTGGGCATATGCCCAAAGGAGATAAAAATCACCACCTCATAAACGTATCTGCACTTTATGCTTTATGTTCACTGCAACATTATTCACAATAGCCAAGAAATGGAAACAACCTAAATGTCCATCCAGGGACAAATGGACTTAAAAAATGTTTTATACATACATATATATATATATATATGTATGTATTTTTTCAAGGCTAAATAATATATATTTTTGCCTTGAAAAAGGAGATCCTCCCATTTACCAGAACATGTATGGACCTGGAGGACATTATGCTAAGTGAAATAAGTCAGACACACAAAAAAATTGCATGATCTCACTCATATGTGAAATATATATTTAAAAATGAGCTCAAATACACAGAGATGGAGAATGAAACTGATTATCATAGGCAAGGAGGGAAGAGGAAATGGGAGGTGAAGGCCAAAGAATACAAAACAGTAAGTACTTATGATGAACAAATTTAGAGATCTGATGTACAACGTGAGGACTAAAGTCAATAAAATTGTATTGTATTAGGAATTTTTGTTAAATAAGTAGATTATAGCTGCTCTTTGCCCAACACAAAAAAGTAACTATGTGAGATGATAGATATGTTAACCTGCTTTACTATAGCAACCAATTTACTATCTACAATAGTTCACCTTTATCCGTGGGGGATATGATCTAAGACCCTCAGCGAATGCCTGAAATCACAGATAGTACTGAATCCTATATATACTATGTTTTTTTCCTATACATATATGCCTATGATAAAGTTTAAGTTATAAATTAGGTACAGTACTCTTGCACTTTGGGGCCCACTGTTAAGTAAAGTAAAGGTTACTTAAATACAAGCATTGCAATACCGGGACAGGTGATCTGATAACCAAGATGGCTGCTAAGTGACTAATGGATGTGTGGGACACGCAGCATGGATACACTGGACAAAACAATGAGTCACGTCCCAAACAGGATGAAGTGAGATGAAACTTCATTATGCTACTCAGAATGATGTGCACTTTAAAACTTATGAGTTGTTTATTTCTGGAATTTTCCATATAATATGTTTGGACCATGGTTGACCTTGGGTAACTGAAACCTCCAAAAGTGAAACTGCAGGGCCGAGCCCGTGGCGCACTCGGGAGAGTGCGGCACTGGAAGCGCAGCGCTTCCACCGCGGGTTCAGATCCTATATAGGGATGACCAGTGTGCTCCCAGCGCTCACTGGCTGAGCGCAGTGTGGCCGGTCTCAAAAAAAGGACAAAAAAAAAAAAAAAAAAAAAAATAGTGAAACTGCAGAAAGCAAAAATGCAGACAAGAGGAAACTACTGTATATGTGTCCCATAGCATCATGTTGTAAACCTCAAACATACATAATAAAATTTATTTTTAAAAAAGGATAGTACATTATGTCTAAGTGCAGTTTATCCCAGGAATGCAAGATTGGTGGAACACTGGTCAAGCAATGAGTGCAACTGACCATGTTAACAATCTGAATGAGAAAAATAATATGATCATCTCAAAAGACTCAGAAAAAAACATGCAACAAAATCCATTATCCATTTTGATGGAAGCTCTCAGCAAACTAGGAACAGAAAGAAATTTTATTAACCTGATAAAGGCTAGCAATGAAAAATCAAAAGTTAGGATACTTAGCAGTGTTTTTTTCCTTAAGATCAGAAACAAGACAGGGTGCCTCATCTCATTTGTTCTGTTCAACATTATACTCGTGGGTCTAGCCTGTGCATTAAAGCAAGATGGGAGATATGTATAGAAGGCAACCAAACTGAAAAAAAAAAAGTTAAACTATGTTTATTTGCAGGCATGATTGTCTATATAGAAAATCCAATGAAATCTACCCAAAAACATGCTACTTAAACTAATAAGTGAGTTTGTCATGGTTGAAGAATATAAGAAAAAACATAACTCAATTTTATTTCTATATTGTCTTAGTCTGTTCCACTGCTATAACAAAATACCTTAGACTGGGTAATTTACAAACAATAGAAATTTATTGCTCACAGTTCTGGGGGCTGAGAAGTTCAAGATCAAGTCACCAGCAAATTCAGTGTCTAGTAAGGGCTCGCTCTCTGCTTCATAGATGGTGCCTTGTTGCTACATCTTCACGTGACAGAATGAGCAAGCAGGCTCCCTCAAGAATCTTTTATAAGGGCATTAATCTCATTCATTAGGGCTTCATCCTCTTGACCTAATCACCTACCAAAGGTCTTACCTCTTAATACTATGACATTGGGAATTAAGTTCTAAAATATAAATTCTGGGAGGACACCAACATTTGGATCATAACATGTAGATACAAAATAATTGAAAATTAAAATTAAAAAATAAACTATTTATAATAGCATCATGCTATTAACTACTTATGGACAAATCTGACAGAAGATATGCAAGACCTACATACTGAAAACTACAAAATATTGCTGAGAGAAACACTATTTTAAGACCTTACCAAAACATAAATAAACAAATAGAAATCCTGATTTTTTGCAACCTTTCTTTAATGTTCTTATTTATTTACTAATGAGTTCATAGCTGCAAATAGAATAAATAATAAAAAGGGTTAATGTCATTCCCTATCATAGAAATTCATATGAGAATCTCAAAGAACATTAATGTGGAAATATAATCAAGTCAACAGTTGACCTGGAAAGCTTTATTCTTTCAATATTTATTGAGAGCTTAGCAGGTGTCAAACATTCTGTTTTACACTAGGTGAATAAAAGATGTAGCTCTGCCCTCATGGTGCTATTATCTAACAGAGGGAAATAAAAAATAAACAAGTAAATAAATATAAATAATTTAGAAATTGTAATTAGGGCCATAAAAGTAATAACACAGAAATGGGGCAGGGGGAGAGGGTTGCTACTTAGATAGGATGGTCACAGAAAGTCTCTCTAAGTGGCCATTTAGGCCAATACCTGAAGAAGCAGGATAAACCCGCCAGACACAGGAATGATCTTAGTCAAAGGAACAGCATTTGGGAAAGCCCTGGGTAGGCAATAGAGGGCGGAGGTAAAGGAGAATTTGCTGTGCTCTAAAATCCAAAAGAAAGCCAATTTGGCTGGAGTATAGGAAGAGTGGAGTAGAAGGAAAGACAGTCTAATGATCATACGAGAGGTAGGCAGGGGTCAGATCACAGAATCATGTAGGACTGGGATTTTATTCAAAGTGTGATGAGAAGCTATATTTTACAGTTATAACTAGGCTACAGACAAGATTAGATTTTTATTTTTAAAAGATTACCATATTTGCCCTGGTGGAGAATCAACTGTGCGCAATATAAGTTGTCACATTAAAAATGCTGACTAATACATGATATGTTTTTATTTAAACAAAAAAATACATAACAGAACTCAAAAGAAAGCAACAGAGATGTAGAAAGCGGGACTCTACCTAAATAGAGGTCCTGGGGATTGGGATTCCTACATATTTGAAGACAAGATTGCTGAAATAAAGTTAAGTGCCTAGAAAAGATGGACCATGTGATAACAGAGGTTTGGAAAAACCTTAGCGGATTGCTCTGGAAAAGCAGCAGTAAGGAAGCTTGCTATCTGTGAGTAATATTTTATGTACATATGTATATTAAAGGCACTTTAAAAAAACTGACACCTGAGACCTGTATCACATGAGGGTGGGATCCAAATTTATATTATGAGTTGAAAAAACTACCTTAAATCAGGTTTAAAACAATTGAAACTTTTAGGGCCTAGCAAAACCACAATCTGTAGAAACACTGTCTCAACCCAGAGAACAGAGGACTCCCGCAGAACAAAGAACTTCTTTGAAGATAAGCTCCCATTAGAATATTATACATCATTTGAAGAAACCAGCCACCATGAGGGAGAGCCAACAGAAACAGCCAACAGGAGATTTTAGAACCTTGCAAACTAGAAGTTATAATTCTATACAGATGGATTTTATTATCTTTCACTATATTTTGCCCAGCTTTGGTTTTCATTCAGGGCCAATGCAAAACTTTTAAAAATACCATAATTTCCATCTCTATTAAGATTATTGGACTGGCCGGTTAGGTCAGTTGTTTACAGCACTGTGATTATAACACCAATGGCAAGGGTTCAGATCCCCTTTACAGGCGAGCCGCCAGAAAATAAAAAATAAGATTATGCTAATTCTTAAAATATACCCATAGTGACCTAAGGAAAATTTCTGTACAAAATTCAACATGGGGCACACAAGGCGGTTCCACACTGTTATTAGATGAACTACTGCAGCTATTGCCTACAAATGCGAAACCAGATTGCCACTGATCCTCCTCTACTGTTTTGGAGCTAGATTATCTATACCTGTACTTTAAGGTATTTAGTCTATGCTCAAAAACTAGATGAAACTATCTCCTCCAATTCTTTTAAATGGCATTTTAATTTTTAAATGTTATGAAAAATGAGTTCACATCTAAAATGAAGCGTCTGTGACATCCGCGTATTTGAGAAACAACTTTAAAAAGCTCAAAGATTAAAAGGGAAATACCAAACATCCTTTACCTTCTGAAGTACTTATTTTAAGTTTTTCTTGATGTGTTTTATTTTCCAGTCTACTCCTTTATTTCAATTTGTTTAAATGCAAGCCAAAATAATGAGTTCTTTACTGCAAAACAGTGCAAATTTTTACTGCAAAATAGTGCAAAGAGAAACGCAGAAAACAGAACTGGTCTCTTTTAAATCATCCTGATCAATGTAGCTTTGACAACGCTCGCATTTTTAAATGTTCGCAATCCTACTTAAAATGAGCAAATGGAAGCCTAGGAACGTTAGTGTTCAAGGCATACGCAGAACTACAAAATCAGGACTCCAGGCAAGATCCTAAGAAATGTTTTCCCATCCCCCAGAGCCGACGTTTTAAATGGTCTTCCGTCAACATAAAAGCAGACGGAACATCTATTTTAAAAGAGGGACTTGAGAAATCCCTTAGGAGAAAGGGCACAAATTAGCCAGAATCATTCACAAAAGAAATATCAAAAAAACTGCCCACAAAGCAAAAAAAAAAAAAAAAAAAAAAAATCCGGGAGACGCTATATAGCCCGTGCGACAGGGTTATGTCAAACGTGTCTGTTCCCAGCCCTCTTAAATATTTCTTCATCATTGAAACCCTAAATCTGATGATTTTCCTCAGTCGGTCTGAAGGATGTTTCCAGCGCACTTCACGATCCCAGCCCAGCACACGACCGTGAAGGCTACCTACGCTACAAGCCAAAGGGCGCACCGCCCGCCACCAGATACAGGACTCCGCCCCAGCGAATTTACGGAGGACCCCAAGAAGCATTGACGCCCTCCCTTTTCCTCCACCGATTCATAGCCACTTCCTAACTGCCTGTTTATCTCCATTATTATCCCAACCGCCATTTCTTATCTTATCTCTTGAAGCGATTAACCAGCGAGAATGAGACATAGCGACAGAGAGTAGAGCCAAGTCAGGGGACACGAACGTCTGGGTGGCATGGTTTCCTTAGGCACTGCTGAAGGGAGCCTCCGGCACTGCCGAAGGCAGCCTCGGAGGGAGTCGGACCCTGAAGCCGGAGAGAGAGGGGGCCTTGTGTCCGGAGCTGATTGGCCGGTCGGCCGCGGCCGGGGAAGAACCCGGATGTGCCTGGGCGGCCGTGTTGGCAGTTGGTGCTCTGGGACTTGGGCTCTCTGGGGGTACCGACAGCTGGGGCGGATGGCGCAGGGTTGGGCCGGTTTTTCTGAGGAGGAGCTGAGGAGACTAAAACAGGCTAAAGGTAACGGGATGTGCGTGTAGAGGTTTAATTCTTGGGTCTGTTAAGGGGGAGGGGCGGGGCTGCAGCTTCGAGGGGGAAGGGGCGGGGAGGAAGCTATGTGTGGTGGGGGAAGGAGCTGTAAGTGGGTGGACAGGATTGAGGGGGCTACTGAGATGAATGTACTGCAGCTACGTGGGAGGGGCGAGCCCAGGGGACTGGAGTCTTCTTTTAGAAAAGAGGGTTCAGGAATCCACTTCAGGGCTTTGACTTTTCCCTGTGAAAGGAATGGGATTTGGTAGAGGAAGTGAGCCTACGGCCTAGGTGGATCCTATCGGGAGGATTGCTGCACGAATCAGTGGTTGGACGGTTGGGGTCAGGGTAAAGGAAGGAGGAAGGGCATACACTATATTAGAATTGTGATAGATTTATAGAAGCAGGTAATGATTGGAAAAGAGAGCACAGGGGTCTGAATAAACTCAAAAATCTTCGGTGCTTTTCATGATACATCTGGAGTATTGCGTTCACTTCTGGTTGCCAGATGATTTTGCAGTTCTTTCCAACTCTTGAGAGTCAACAAACCAAAAGAGTCTTTGAGAGGTTAGATGTGAAGCCTTTGTATGCATATATGCGCACGAATATAGCCCTGCTGACTTCGGGGTAAGCTAAAATCTTGTGCTTCCCTGTCCAGCTTTATAGAGTAATCACTGAATGGGCTCGTACTATTTTTTAAACTTTTGATGAGTGAATTAAGTTTGCTGATACTTGGTGGGAAACTCTTAGTGATGTAAAATATGCTTTGCTTGTGGTTGAAATTTTTTAAAGATCTGTATGGTAATCCTGGTAGTACACACAACTTCTGTGAGAAGTTTACAACACTCTTGGTACCATAATTTAAATACTTTAGGAAGAAAATTAAATAAATTGTCATGCCATTATTAGAGTTTGTGGGAAAATTGGATTTTGCTCAGTTAGCCTGTGCATTTTTAGCATAGATGTGAGAATAATGTAGGACTAACAAGTGGAAAAGGAAGTAAATTAGTAGCATAGAGCCAGTGTAGGTTACATAGATTCGGGAAATTTCGACTGGTCCAGAGGCCTTTAAAAATTATATCATAAAGTGTGTGGTTAACTGAGTCTATCTAGCTTGATGTACTCAGATTCTTTTGCTTGTGTTTTTAACATCCACTCACATATTTAGATGTACAGAGTACAGGTACCTTTGCTTCTGATCTGACTTCAAGATCTGGGTATCAGTTTTTGCATTAGGCATACAAAGATGAACAAGGCATCACCGCTACCTTCAAAGAGCTTATAGTCTGTTCAGAAGATAAGCCAGAAAATAACGTAATGGTAGATGTTGTACAAGAGCTTGCTACAGAACTAGGAGGAACCTCACTGTGCTGTGAGTTGGAAAGATTTCACAGAGGTTATATGTTAGCAGAGACGAGTCAGGCAAAGTAAAGAAGACTTAATGTAGAAGTCTAACAATACACCTGTGATGTAGAAGTATACGAGGGTACCTCAGAAAGATCATGGAAAAATTTATATTATCTTTTCAATTCTATTTTTCCATTAACTTTTTGAAGTACAATTGTATTTTGTAATATCTGTACAGTTTGACATAGATAGAGGGTGTTAAGGGCCTGCGGTTTGATAGGGAGACATTAGAGCGTGGACACCAAATCTCCAGCATATGAGCACCTGAGGACAGAGAAAACATCTTAGCAACTTTGTATACCTATAATCAAACACAGTAATTGGCATAAAGACATCCCAGCTCTGCCTCAGTCTTTTTGCCTTGGATTTCTCAGGAGAGTTGGATGTTCTCCAAACTTAAAAATGCAATTAAATGATTTAGGAAGATGAGGTTGGTTGCCAGCATAAATAAGGACAACAGTACTCTGGAGACACCTGTTGTACATTGGGCAATGTGGTCAAGAATGTCCTTAACAGTATTGTTTATAATATTAAAAGTTGGAAACAACCAAAAAGGTTCATTAACAAGGAAATGGATAAGTAAGTTATGGTATACTCATCTAGTTTGTTACTATACAGCTAGTGGGAATATATTACCTATAGCCACATGCATTAACATATATAAATTACATAAGTATAATGTATGAAAAGAGCAAATTGCAGATGAATATATACTGTCTGGTACCATTTATATAAGGCCAAAATCATACAAAGTCATGTACAAAGAATATACATGTACATTCTTTTAGGGATATTGAAAATCTATAAAGAAAACCAAAGGAATGAATCACAAAATGCGAATTGGTGGGGAGGCAAGGGGATGTGATCAGGGAGGGGCAAATACATAGGGGGTTTCAGAGGTATTGCTAATTATGAAATATTAAGCCAAGTTATGCAGAAGTTACAAATAACCCTCAAATATCGATTGCTTGAAATAATAAAGATTTATTTTTCACTCTAGTTTCATATCTAACCTGGGTTGTCAGGTGACTTTGCTCCACGTAGTCACTCCATACCATGACAGGTGGAAAAGAAGATTGAAAATTGAACATTGGCAATTAAATGCTTTTACCAGTAAATTACACGTGTCACTCCTACTTATATTTCATTTTAACAAAAGAAAGTCATTTGATTTGGGGGACAGGAAATAAATTCTGTTGTGTGTTCCAAAAGAGGGAGGATATGTCTATCCTTGAACAGCAGTATGTCTCCCACAGTTACCTCATGTTTTATTTCTTAAATTGTGTTGTTATTTTTAATAAACCATACAGGTTGGAAGAGTGTGTATGTGACATATACATACATATATATATATATATATATTTGATGTATGATCTATTTCATAATGAAAAAATTAGAAGTAAAAAAATAGGCCACATGCTGTCAATTTCTAGTTAAAGGAAGTATTTATTCCTAAAAGTTCTTAATTCTTGATACTAGTTCTTTGCCATTTGAGTATCTTCTCCCAGTTTGTAACTTGTCTTTTAACTTTTGTCTTTTGATAAACTGAGTATTTAATTTTAATATATTCATATTTGTCAGTCTTTTTCTAAAGCTAACATTTCTGTGTCTTAAGAAATCAGTCTCCTACTATAAGGTCTAAATGATATTAATCTTTACTTTCTGTTAATTTATATATGTGAGGTATGGGTCTGATTTTATCTTTTCCATATAGAAGACCACTTTTACCCCAGACCCATTTATTAAATAATTACACCTTTTGCTGCTGATTTGACTGACATTCAGCCTCTGTCATATACCAGCACTTCATACATGTATTAATCAGTTTCTGGGTTCTCTACCATTGGTCATTTTGTACCACACTTAAAAGCTTCGTAATGTTCCTGATATCCAATAGTCTAGTCCTTTTGCTCTTCTTCTTTACAACTTCACTTGCTATTCTTGAACCTTTATCCTTTCATATAATATTTTCTAATAATTTTACTAAATTTCATGGAAAACCCAGTAGGATTTTTGATAGGAATTGCATTGAATCTTTCAGTCAATTTGAGGAGGTTTGACATCTTCACATAATTAACAGTACCACTAACATGGTATGTGTGTCCCTTTATTTATGTCTTTTAATATCTCAAATTTTAGAATTTTCCTTATAGAGATCTTGATCATTGTTTTGTTAGATTTATTCTTAGGTACATGATAATTTCTGGTATTAAAATATCTTGTCTTTAATTATGTTTTCTAATTATCTGCTGCCGAAAAATACAGACAAACCAAAAGAAAGATCAGAAAAACACATGATGTTTTGTTAGATTTATTCTTAGGTACATGATAATTTCTGGTATTAAAATATCTTGTCTTTAATTATGTTCTAATTATCTGCTGCCGAAAAATACAGACAAACCAAAAGAAAGATCAGAAAAACACATGAATATTTCATAGGAAAAAAAATAAGACATGCTCATGACTACCAATGAGCGAGAATTACAAATCAAAAGCACACAGTCAGATACCACTTTATACCTATTTGATTGTCAGAAATTAAAACGTCTGACAATATCGTATATTAAAGAGAAAGTGCATCCATAAGATCTTATACTTTGCTAGAGGAAATTCACTTTGGAAAACAGTTTGACATTTTCTCTTAAACTATACTTTATGACCCAGCAGTTCTTAAATAACATCCAAGGCAAGTTCTTGTGCATGTAAAAGAGGAGACATAACAGCAAAATTCACAGAAGCAAAAATCTGGAATCAACCTAAATGTTTATCAGTGGAAGAAGATCAGTAGACTAGTTTGTTCACTCAATGGAATGTTATGCAATATTCAGAATGAAAATATGGATGAGTATTGGCAATAAAATATTAAGTAAAAAAAAAATAAGATTATATACAGCTATGATTCAAATGATAGCTTTCTCTGGTGGAGGGAGCAGGGCTTGAAGGATATAAAGCAGAGAGCACAAACTTGTAGCCTGTTGGCTTAGTTTAACCCAAAAATGTGTTCGGCTTTCCCTCCCTGCCTCCCTCCCTCCCTCCCTCCCATCCTCCCATCCTTCTTTTCTTCCTTCCTTCCTTCCCCTCCCCTCCTTATTTCCTTTTTTCTTTATTTCTTTGCCTTTTTCTTTTTTCTTTCTCCAATCTTTACATTTCTTTTTAAATTAATACTAGCAGTAATCATTATTTGCCAAACCAGCATATGCCTGTTTCCCTTGTTTTGGGGTAGGGCCATGTACTAGTTGAGCCTTTGAATTATGAGCAGAAGTGTTATGTCACTTCTGGGTCATAGTAATTAATTGCTGTATGAAGACCTTCCTGAGCAATTTCTTCTCCCCCTGTCATGGTGTCTAGCAACACTAAATGGTGACCGTACAATCAGCCTGGGGCCCTGAGAGACTGATTAACACTGCTGGCACATAGCATTAATGAGAAATAAACCTTGTTGTTTAAAACCACTAAGATTCCAGAGTTATTTCCCCTTACAGCATAATCTAGATTTTCCTGATTGATATAGTTCCCCACGTTTAAAAATCAGGTTATTTTACATAAAAGTCTGAATTTTAATCATGAAAAACCAAAATGTCTGTCTATACTGACCTAAATTTTTTAGTGATAGTTGTTGACTAGAAGTGACTATGCATTGCCCCCTTTAAACTAGACTTAGGCTCCTCAGTTTACCCAGGTCTTCTTGATATTTGCAGCCCCCAATACCCGGTATGTAAAACAATATGTTCTGTTTTTAAGTGGCTGATTTATTTATTGTTTGGGAGTGAAAAAATTAGCATTTTTAATCTTACGGGTAGTTTCTATAAAAATGCAAAATAAAGTAGAAGCGGCAGGAACTGAATTTCAGAGGGACTTTTTTGTGTGTGTGTGTCTTTTTCGTGACTGGTAAGGGGATCACAACCCTTGGTATGGTGTCGCCCGCACCATGCTCAGCCAGTGAGCGCACCGGCCAGTCCTGTATAGGATCCGAACCCGCGGCGGGAGCATCGCTGCGCTCCCAGCGCCGCACTCTCCCGACTGCGCCACGGGGCTGGCCCTCAGAGGGACTTTTTAAAAATTATTTTTTAATTGAAATGTATTGATTATGCATATTTGTGGAATGCAGTGTTATGTTTCAATACATGTATATAAGTGTGATGATCAAGTCAGGATAATGAGCATACTCATTACAAAACTTAATCATTTCTTTCTGATGAGAATATTTGATCTTTCTTCTAGCCATTTGATAACATGCAGTAAATTATTGTTAATTATTAGATGCCTAGCTCAACCGTACACCAATAGATCCTATTTTTCCTACCTAACTGTTTTGTGTCCATTAGCCAACCTATCACTATCTCCACTCCCCCTTTTCCACCTCTAATAACCATAGTTCTGCTCTTTCCTTCTGAAAGTTCAACTTATTTTTATTATTGTTATTATTATTGTCTGTCTATTTTTTAGCTCCCACTTATGAGTGAGGACATGCAGTATTTCTCTTTCTGTGCCTGGCTTATTTCACTTAACATAATTTTCTCAAAGCTCACTCATGCTGCTGCAAATGGCAGAATTTCATTCTTTTTTATGGCTGAGTAGTATTCTACTGTGTATATATTCTGCATTTTCTTTATCCAGTCATCCATCAGTGGATATTTAGGTTGGTTCCATATTGTGGCTATTGTGAGTAGAGCTGTGATAAACATGGGAGTGCAGGTTTCCCTTTGACATGATGATTTTCATTCATTTGGTATTATATACCTAGTAGTGTGATTGCTGGATCATATCGCGGTTCTATCTGTAGTTGTTTGAGAAAGTTCCATACTGTTTTCCGTAATGGCTGTACTAATTTACAATGCCACTTTCCACGTCCTTGCCTGCATTTGTTATTTTTTGTCTTTTTGATAATAGCCAGTCTAACTGGAGTGAGATGATATCTCAGTATGGTTTTGGTTTGCATTTCTCAGAGGGAGTATTAGTAATTAAGCTAATGAGTTCAAGTGGGAGGTATGCAAGCTCAGTGACATTTTCTGATGGTGTGAATAAAGCCAAGTATAAGTTCCTGTTGCAAGATATGGGCCTCCTACATCTTGCAGCAGGATACTTTGTGTTTCTGGTTAAAATCAACAATAACATTTACTTTTTTTTTTTTTTTTTTTTTTTCCTTTTTTAGACCGGCCGCACCNTGCGCCACGGGGCTGGCCCTCAGAGGGACTTTTTAAAAATTATTTTTTAATTGAAATGTATTGATTATGCATATTTGTGGAATGCAGTGTTATGTTTCAATACATGTATATAAGTGTGATGATCAAGTCAGGATAATGAGCATACTCATTACAAAACTTAATCATTTCTTTCTGATGAGAATATTTGATCTTTCTTCTAGCCATTTGATAACATGCAGTAAATTATTGTTAATTATTAGATGCCTAGCTCAACCGTACACCAATAGATCCTATTTTTCCTACCTAACTGTTTTGTGTCCATTAGCCAACCTATCACTATCTCCACTCCCCCTTTTCCACCTCTAATAACCATAGTTCTGCTCTTTCCTTCTGAAAGTTCAACTTATTTTTATTATTGTTATTATTATTGTCAACCATAGTTCTGCTCTTTCCTTCTGAAAGTTCAACTTATTTTTATTATTGTTATTATTATTGTCTGTCTATTTTTTAGCTCCCACTTATGAGTGAGGACATGCAGTATTTCTCTTTCTGTGCCTGGCTTATTTCACTTAACATAATTTTCTCAAAGCTCACTCATGCTGCTGCAAATGGCAGAATTTCATTCTTTTTTATGGCTGAGTAGTATTCTACTGTGTATATATTCTGCATTTTCTTTATCCAGTCATCCATCAGTGGATATTTAGGTTGGTTCCATATTGTGGCTATTGTGAGTAGAGCTGTGATAAACATGGGAGTGCAGGTTTCCCTTTGACATGATGATTTTCATTCATTTGGTATTATATACCTAGTAGTGTGATTGCTGGATCATATCGCGGTTCTATCTGTAGTTGTTTGAGAAAGTTCCATACTGTTTTCCGTAATGGCTGTACTAATTTACAATGCCACTTTCCACGTCCTTGCCTGCATTTGTTATTTTTTGTCTTTTTGATAATAGCCAGTCTAACTGGAGTGAGATGATATCTCAGTATGGTTTTGGTTTGCATTTCTCAGAGGGAGTATTAGTAATTAAGCTAATGAGTTCAAGTGGGAGGTATGCAAGCTCAGTGACATTTTCTGATGGTGTGAATAAAGCCAAGTATAAGTTCCTGTTGCAAGATATGGGCCTCCTACATCTTGCAGCAGGATACTTTGTGTTTCTGGTTAAAATCAACAATAACATTTACTTTTTTTTTTTTTTTTTTTTGTCCTTTTTTAGACCGGCCGCACCGTGCTCAGCCAGTGAGCGCACCAGTCATCCCTATAGAGGATCCGAACCCGCTGCGGGAGCGCTGCTGCGCTCCCAGCGCCGCACTCTCCTGAGTGCGCCAGGGGCTCGGCCCATAACATTTACTTTTGATAGTACTTCTCGTTTAAAAAAAATATTTTCTAGACCTATTTAAGCCTTACACTAATTCCATGAGTTAAGTAGAGCAGGTAATTTTCAACTGGTTTGACAAATGAGGAAACTAAGATACTGAATAATTAATTGATTTGCCTGAAGTCACTGAGGTAGGCAGAAGCAAAGCTGGGACTGTGACTCCAGAGCCTTTAACTCTACTTTGGAAAATTTGAATAATAAACTTGTGTTGCTTCAAAGGTCAATATGCAGAATTGAAAAGTCCTGTTTGAGTTGTTCATTTACAAGGACTCATCATAATTTCATTTCTCAGGCATTTTATAGAGAATGTTATTTATAGATCTTATTAAATATAGTATGAGTGTGAATCAAATTCTCCAGTTGTCTGCACTAGAAGTTTAATACTGATATGGACAGTCCAAAAAGTATAACAGAAGTATTATTATTTAGTTTATACTTTAAAAAAAAAATTAAATATAGTATGAGTGTGAATCAAATTCTCCAGTTGTCTGCACTAGAAGTTTAATACTGGTATGGACAGTCCAAAAAGTATAACAGAAGTATTATTATTTAGTTTATACTTTTAAAAAAAATTTTATTTAGTTTATACTTTAAAAAAAAATTTTTTTTTTTTTTGCCCAGTTGTTTTATCTTCCTCTATTGCTTTATTCAGGCTACTATTGAAATTAGTTTGAATGCACTGATTAGAGCCTGACTAGACCTTGCAAGATGAAAGAAAACAATTTAGTATTAACTAGCATTCCTAAAATAAGAGACTTAATTATATTCCTGTTGTAGTGTCTACCTATGTATCAAATTGTCCTAAAAGCTATTAAAATTTAAGAGAGGGGATTCACATTTTAAAACTCAGCCATCATTTTGTTTCAGGAGAGCAGACAGAACCATAAATCAAATTTAAGACAGAGAATTCCGTTGTCTACCTGGTTTGGTCAAAATTAGTTGATTCTTTTGACAGTTATGAAATCCATTTGAGAGAGAAACCTTGCTTTGTGTCCTAAGGCCCAATTCATAGACAAATGGACTTCCTCTGAGGGTAAATTGAGAGCTGGGACAGTTTTTGTTAAATATTAATAGTATGATTTGAGAACTATTGAAATCGTATAGGAAGACGGCTGTTTTTTCCTGAGCTTTCTAGATAGAGAGTGGAGTGAGGGGACCTCTAGAGTTATCATCAAAGTTTAATGTCATTGTTTTATTTTCTTAGAGAAATTATAGTTAGTTGCTGCTCACACGAAGAAATTTTTCTTCATTCTCTTTTATATAGATTCATTTGAACCACAGCGGCGTCTCCCCGTGAAGAAAACTCGACAACAACTTCAGCGAGAAAAAGCCCTTCTAGAGCAAAGCCAAAAACTTGGGCTTCAAGATGGATCAATTTCATTACCTCCAGAGCAGCTGCTTTCTGCACCAAAACAGAGATTTAACACTCAAAAACCACATTCTTCTCCCACTGTTCTTCCTAGGAGTCTTACACTCACTTCTCCCATTGATGATGGAAAACCACAGAGTATTGAAAGTGAACCAAGGGAACTGGGACTTGAGAATTCCCATGATGGTCACAAAAATGTTGAGGTTCTACCTCCAAAGCCAGATTGCAAATTGGAGAAAAAGAAAGTGGAATTGTTAGTAAGTCTATATATCCATGAGATGTTTCGTTTTATCTTTTTTTCCCCACTGGGCTTTGAGGAAATATAGTTTTTAAAAATATTTTTTTAATTTTATATTCAAGCCTAGAAATGTGATGAATAAATTGTTAAAAAATTGTTAGGCATTTATATGTTTTATGTCATTTAGTCTTCACAACAGCCTTACAATGCATGTTTATTATTTTCACTTTATAGATGAGGTATCTCGGACTCAAATAAGATACTATCTTCCTAAAGATAATACACAGCTAGTAAGTAGTGGAGTTGAGATTCACATATAAGTCTTGTCTAGTTCCAAAGTCTGTGCCCTTTACACTTTACCAGAAGCAATGCTTATATGCGCAGTAACTCTCCTCAGATTGAACCCATTCTTCGACTTCCAGACTATAACTCCACTGGCCCAGAAAAGGGTACTTGTGAAGAAATATGAAGGGATGGTCCAAGGAGAGAGTGTAGGAAATTGAGGGGACTAATTATATAATACAGCTTCATCATTAGATTTCTTTTTATTCTTTATTTAGTGCATTTGTACTAGAAGCGACCTACATAATTTAGTTTAGCCACACTCTTGTGGAAATGGCCATTGTGTGACTTGTGAATTCTTAGAACTTTTTATTTGATAGCTTACATGTTAATATCTATTCATTTCTTTGTTCCCCCTGACCACTCATAAAGGAGAAAGAATATCATTTATTTGTTTTCTTTTTTCTGAGTCTTTTTTCAGTATCTGATATTTTTGTCTAATCTCAGGTATTTTTTTAATCTCTGCTGATCCAGATTCTATATTATGAGTTTAAAATGTTTTCTGCCCACCAGGGATTTACAATTAAGAAATTATTTTGATAAGAGATAAAAAACCTATGTGAATTATGAAGCCAACATTGAACAAGTGCAAAGGCTTTAGTCAGGTGGGGGTGAGTTTAAATTGAGCTGGATGATTTAGATTGGATATCATTAGGAAAATTATTCTTATTTTAGATATTTGGGAGAAATTGTATAGAAGACTTGTAATCTGAGGAACCATTAACAAAAAGGAGAAATTCTGTGGTTCTAAGAAGGAGAAAGGACAGCTGTATTCTAGAGAATGCTCAGAGGTGACATCTCACTTTTCTGGGAGAGGCAAACGATAGCCAGAGGATAGTAGAGAATTAAAGTGAGGAAGGCCTTGGAAGCAGAGGATGCCTGTCTAGTGAGTTCACTGATGCAGCAGGATACCACCTAGGCCTCTGAGGGAGAAATCCCTGATCAAAATAGTGATTAGAGAAATTCCAGGTGTCAGTGTTGCAGACTACTTGGGAGAGTGCTGGGTGGGCTGAAACTAAGGCAGCTGGTGAGGAGATGCCTGTGATAGTAAAAGTGAGAAATGACAAGTGCAAGCACTAAGGTGGAAGCTGTAGGAATGGAGAGAAGAAGATAGTTTTGGAAGTGATTACTAGGTTTGTGAATAGAGACTTCTGATAATAATGACTGTAAGAAATCACAATAATAAGAATAAATAGTTTTGCCATTACCTTGTTTAATTTGTGTTGATGTCAAGTGTATGACTTTATGGGAAATTTTAATATATTTCTTTCAGAATTGGACAGATTGGAAGACAATATACATCTTCAGATCTTTGAAGTTTTTCTTTAGCCCAGCATTCAAATCTTAGTTCATAGTGTTTTACTCTCTTTAAAAATGTCTGAAAGTTGGAAAATAGCAAATTGAAAGGAAATATATGAAATAAACATTGATTATTGTCTTAAGGATATTGAGGTAGAGAAGACTTCATTATAGAGAACTCTAAAAGGTATACCATGACATCAGCTACAGACCAATTTATTTTGATCTCCATTTTGCATATAATAGTCAATCAACTTACACAAATTTCTTTGTACTCTTAGAAAAACGCCACAGTACTCTGGCTTCCAGTTTGTGGGTTCCTAGAATATATACATATAATGGATTTCAAAGGGGCAACTTATGTAAGCCTCTTTACTTCAGATTATAGTCTTTGTTCCTATTAGAACAAAATAATGAACTTCAGATGGGTTTTTTTTAAGAGGACTTTTGAAAGAAAAGATACATAATCTGCTTGATTAAATTTTATATTTAGGGACTGAGACTTGTAAGATGCGGGATGGGGTAGCAGTCTCTTTCATAATCTCATTTTTATACTTGTTTTGCTCCCTAGGCAAGAAAAATCTCGTTGGGAAGTCCTCCAACAAGAACAACGGCTGATGGAAGAGAAAAATAAACGTAAGAAAGCTCTTTTGGCTAAAGCTATTGCAGAAAGGTGAGACACCCGAATCAGGAGAGGTTGTTTGTAACCAGCAATCAGTTCTGTCCATGTTTTACAATTATCTTCCTATGTCTGTTCTACTACACTGAATACAGTTGCAATTAAAACTTAGGGACCAGCATTAGTGTTTTCAGTTTTAGCCATCTACACATTCATAAGGGAAGCAGTAAATAGCTATCAATATATCTAAATTAGCAGCAAAATGCAGGGTTTTTTGTTTTTTGTTTTTTTTTTGTCCTTTTTGAGACCGGCCGCACCGCGCTCAGCCAGTGAGCGCTGTGAGCCTACTGGTCATCCCTATACAGGATCCAAACCCACGGCGGGAGCGCTGCTGCGCTCCCAATGCCGCACTCTCCCGAGTGCGCCACGGGCTCGGCCCAAAAATGCAGGTTTTAATTTTGATATGGGGAGGCCTTAATCATCTGTTGTGTAGAGGAATAAGGTTATTCTATATAAGTGACTTATACTCCCACAAATCTTAATTGTTTTTCCAATGGACATGTTTCTTTAATAATTTACCCTGTCCTCACTAGTAGAAAATATGTGATATAGTTACCATTTATTGATGACCCAAGGTCACCATTATGAGCACTGTGTGAGATTCAATTTTTCTCTCCCCTCTGTGAGTCTGTCAGTGATCCCTTCTATTTACTGCGTTGTACTGGCCCTGAACAGTAACATTCCCATTTGAGCCACTCTACACATCCCCCACCACTCTTGCTGACCTTTTAGTTTGTAGTTTCTAATCTCCTGTGTCCTTGAGAAACTAAACTTAGTCAATAAAGCAATGGTTGAGATAGTGAGAACTAAATGCAAGCATTTCAGTTGCAGTTTCTTTTTAGACCTCCAGAAAAGTCTGGCAAAATTATAATTGCTTGAGGCTGGAGTGGGTGCAGGAGAAGAGGGAAAGGAGGAAGGTAAGTGGATGTAAGAGTAATTCAGAATTTTATCTGCCAGAGAGATATACAAATGTGAAAATGAAGATTTTTTTTCCTGCTTGTTGGGAAAATAGGATAATTTAATCAGGCCCCCTTCCGGTTGGAGGTGGTGTGGCACATTCTTCATAAGCAAATTGTGTGTGGGGGGGGGTGGAGTTAGTGCTCATGCGGAGCTCCATGACTTGGCTGGCATCTGCCTCGGGTGTCTGCACCCGTACGGCCATGCTCTCAAACCTACTGCTTCCGAGGACCTGTTTACCAGTTACCTAGCTCATAGACTTGTGTGTGAGGGGTCTGGGGACTTAGCCTGGCGTGTAAAGAGTTTGTGACCCAGTCTGGAATGGGTTTGATGAGTCTGTGAGCTCCAGACCCAGCCCTAGCTGGACAATTGTCACAGTCGGGGCAGGATTACAGGCAGGTAAGAGTGCAACACTACTACTGGTACACCTTGATCTTTTATGAAGAATAGGAAATATGCAACTCACTGACTTACTGCATTTCAAGAGGAAAAAAAACATATAAAAGAGTAATGCCATCTTTTTTTTCCCACAAGGGATTATTAAAAATCATTTTGATAGTCTTCAATTTGGAGTGGGGAAGCTATTTACAAGGGATTTTACAAAAAGATTTATAGGCTCGGAAGCAGATTAGATTTTCTCTAAATGCTTTTGATTTAAGACAGAAAGCACTGATATAGACATAAATGTAAAGAAATAACGTTTGGATTATTAATAAGTAGACAGTGAAGTATTTGAAGTAAAAGGATCATACTGGTAAGTGAACTTTTGTAGGCAGAAAGGATGGGAAAATGCATAATGGAGTAGAAATCAGGAGAATGTAAGTTGCATATATGTGGTTGTATGTGAAAGGTTTTCTTCTCCCTCAAAAATGTGTATAAAATTTTGAAATGAGTGAAATCATGATTAAAGGTTTGCTTTTATATTTGCTTATTCTGTTATTTAAGTGTATATTATATTTGGGGTTGGTGAGGGATCTGAGAGATGATGAGGTTGAATGTGCTTTTAAACAAGGAAAGAAAAAAGTGTTTTGGTTTTTAGCCTTACAAAGAATTTTGAGGACCTGTAGTTTTGCCTAGAGAATAAGAATCAAAGCAATTAAAGTTAAAACCAAAGTCCTAAGAAACTTAAAACCAAATAGATGTTTTCAGACATAAAGAAATGTCGCTTAATGCAGGCATCTGTTCTTGATGTCAGGTAAGTATCAGACAAGTGAAAATGGGTTTAACAAGAAGAATTTAAGACAAGAAATTTGGAAAGTTGTGTTGGATGTTCCAATGTAAAGGGAATACAGATATATTCTTTTAGTGCTTGTTCTCCAGAACTATTTATTGGGATTTTTTTTTTTTAACTCTTACTTTTTAATTTTTTTATGAAAATAGTAGGTACTAATAGATAGTTTGAAAAAATAAGGAAAAAAGTTCAAATGCAGTCTTAGAGATATACCAAAATGTTACTAGCATTTATTTTATTTCAATTTTTCTGATTTTTCCAATTTTTAAAAAATCATTAATTATAATATACATAGTATCTTACTTATACATGGTTTTAAAATGTTATTTTTTCCACTCATGTTTCTGATTTTCTAGATCTGAAAGAACTCAGGCAGAGACCATGAAACTAAAGCGGATCCAGAAAGAGTTACAGGCTTTAGATGACATGGTATCAGCTGACATTGGAATCCTCAGGAACTGGATTGATCAGGCCAGCTTAGACTATTCATATGCTCGGTGAGTTGAGGACATTGCACTTTGAACAAGGAGTCTGAATTAATGTTTATTGCTAGCTGGGCCAGGAACTTTTATGTATATCATCGTTTAAGCCTCATAACAACCCATTAGGAGCTGTATTTATTCCTCCTTTGTGCTAATACAAGTGTCTCCTCTTCTGTGAAGTCTTCCTTAACTCTGCTTTCCCAGTGAACCTTCCTTGTTCATATGCTTGCTAGAGCATTTCTTACATTATTTATATGTTAGTCTTTCCTGCTAAGCCATTTGCTGTTTAATGTTTTGGACTCTGAATCTTTCAGGATTTAGCAAAATAAATGTCTGAGTGACTTGCTGTAAAACTTATTCTACCACCAGGTCTGTTCTTTTTCTGTTAAAATTTTTGATTTTCTGATATGGTCTGTATGGGATTATAGCCTAGTTCTCATTTCTGTTTTCATTAAAGTAAGAGAATTGAGTTTATTTTCTAAAAACTTATGAATATTTTAAAGAAAATACCCGTCTGTTTTGGAAACTTGAAATTGTTTCTCCTATTTATTTCTTTTCGATTTTATTCTGTACAGAGCAGTTTGATATCATGTTTCCTTGATTTCAACCATTGGTATATATACTTTTTGGTTTATTATTAATTTCCTTTAATCTTTTAAAAAAAATTTTATTTGTGCCTATTTATGGGGTACAGAGTTGATTATCAGTATTTGTGTACAGGATGTGATGATCAAATCAATATTATTAGCATGTTCATCATTATAAATCGTAATTATTCTTTGTGTGCCTTATCCAGTTGCTCCCTATCCTCAATGGTATTTTTTTAAAGAGAATAAAAACATCATGGAGTAGTTTTAAAACAAACTAACACATGTAAAGAATTACATGGACTTTGCAAACAGATAAAAGGGTAAAAAATTATGTCCAATTTCAGAGTTTTCAGTCCTTTCAACATTGCTTTAATCATCCTGGTTTGTCTTTTTTCACAAGGGAATGCTGTGTTAATGATTCAGTTTTGTATCTTTCTCTGTAACACTAGAAATCAATCAGAATGCCTCATTAGTCCAGGGTAAACCACAACATCAGATGTTTATGTAACAATTTAATAAAGCGGAAATGCTTGCTTGTGGTTTTTAATTCACTGTTTGGTGTTTAAGAAAGAGGTTTGTGGTTGTCCTTGTGATTTTTGTAATTGTTGTTTGGCTATATGCTATTAACATTAAGGGGTTGCCTTTATTAATTAATTGCCTAAATTAATGCCATCAGTAGCTGATAACTAGAGGCTCCAGATTTCTGTTAATAAGGTCATTAATGAGGTAACCAAGATTTTAATATTAAACTAAGCCTTGATTTTTAGCACATTTTATTCTTTGTACCATAAATTTTCCAGAGGAACATTTTTATGTCTTTGTAGCCTTTTATGTGAATAATTCATATTATAAGGTACAGTGCTAAGTACTTCAGCAGAAAAATAACCTGATTACATTTTAATTCTGTCCTAGTGGAAGATGGTGAAGGATGCCTTCGAGTATTGATTATTTATAAGAAATGTCATAGTTTTAGTCTTCAGAGAACCACAATGAAGATGGGAATACTAGTTAAAGGAGAAAATATCCCATAATATATAAATATTCTTAATGAAATTTTTGTAAATTTTTGCATAGTAAAAATATTTTACATAGTAAATTTTTACATATTTAACAAGCTAAAGATGACAATTTCTCATGGTATTGATATTGACATAGTAGTATGTAACTGGATGCTGTATGAGGCTGTTTTTAAAAGCCTAAGCTCTTGAGTTAAGTCTAAGAGAAGCCATCAACAGTTGTGAATAGAACCATGGGTTTTTTTATTTATATATAACATTAAGACAACATTTTCTAAATTTGCATTTGTGATTATTGAGAAATTATAAATTGGTAATATAATATTATGGTCCAGATTTCTACTGAAAGGTAATTCCCAGGGCAGTCAATTTCTATGGGAGATTGCCTTGATTTTTTTAATAAAAATAATATCTTCTGCTAGACCTTGGTACAGTGCTATGTTTGCCAAGGGTTCTTGGACAGTGAATAGGCCAGAATTCGCTTTAAAATTGGCTTCTGTAGGTGTAGGTGTTAGGATAGACACCTCTGAGGAGAAGCAGCACTTTGAGCCTATTTGAGAGCTGCTGCTGCTGCTGCTGCTGCTCAGAGGTATGGTTGCAATGTTGCCATATGCTACCCAGACCAGCTTATAAAACTGAGAGTGGCTTCTTGTAGAACATTTTTTTGAATCCTCAGTATACTAAGAAAAATAGTTAGCACTACTTATCATCTAAGTTTAATAAACATTCTTATATACACACACAGAGGCAAATGTTTTGAATCATTTTATGAATACTTAATAAAAGTAAGAAAAAAGAGATTGTGGAAAACAACTTCATTTAAAAATTTTGGTAAGAATATAAACAAAGTAAACCTCTTTGCATCATGTAATGTTTGACTCAAACATTTTAAAAAGCTGAGAGAATGTTGTTATATCCCTTTAGCAGCACAGAGTAGTCCAGGTACCTGTAAAATAGTGGGTGATTAAGTTCTTCCTTTTGAAATTATTAACTGTGTGAGGCTATCACATTTCCTTTTTATCCTTAGAAATATATTTTTCACACATTGATTCTTGAGTTTGAGAAAATTCACCTACGATACGATTTTCTAAACTCTCACAGTCTGAGATTTCACTTAAATGATCAATTTCATGTCAAAAGAGTTTGTATTAGTTTCCTGGGATTGCCATAAGAATTACTGCAACTGAGTGGCTTAAAACTACATTAATTCTTCTCTCACATTTCTGGAGACCAGACATCAGAAATCAAGGTATTGGTAAGGTCATGCTTTCTTCAGAGACTTTAAAGATCCATTCCCCGCCTTTTCCAACTTCTGGTGACTGTAGGCATTCCTTGGTTTGTGGCCATACCACTCCATTCTGTGCCTCCATAGTCACATTGCTTCCTCCTCTTCTCTCTCAAAACTTCCTCCACCTGTCTTAAAAGCATACGTTGATTGTACTTAGGTACCAACTAGATAATCTGAAATAAAATTCTCTCAAAATCCTTAATTTAATTACATTTTATGTCATGTAAGGTAATTTTCATTCTTTTGTCATATATAATAATATTCACAGACTCCAAGGATTGGGAAGTGAATATCTTTGAAAGGCCATTTTTTAGCCTCCCACAGAATTCCTCTTTTCATTTGTCTAACAGAGGCAAAATGTTTTCCTCTGTGAATTTTCTCTACTTTGTCAATATTGGCAGAAAATGAAAAAATATATTAATTCTCAACTGTGTTCAGTGAAAACTGAGAACAAGTTACAAAGATGGAGTTTCCAGTCTTCTTTTATACTTTCTTGAGTTGATGTAATACTTTGGACAGCACATTACAGAAGCTAAGCAATGATAATTTATTTCATTATTGCATCATCCTTTTAGATCATCCCTTAATTCTCTGTTTTATTATTTTAATTTTTTTAGCATAAATGGGAATGATGAATAATGATGAAATAATTCCCAGGGTGATGAAATAGCAAAATATTTCAAGATATAGGAAAAGCAATATCTCTATAATCCCGTAATGTATCTTAGATTTATAAAAGGGTCTGTTGGACCAATCTAGTAATTGCAAAATAGAATTTGTTTTATTCTGTTTTTTAAAAAAATAAGTAAATTTTTTCTTTGTTCTTTGAAAGACTTCTAAGAAAAGATAAAAATCATGATGTGTCAATCTGTACAAATAGAACTGCACAGAAAAAGAACTGAAAAACTGAAAGTGGATCAGTGGAACCTTATGGTATACCAGAGGTTAATGATTGGGTTTTTAAAAAAATTTCACAGGTACCAAAACCAAGAGACAGTTTCTAGAATCCTTTAAATAATATTCATTAAATCATTCAATGTCCCTTTAAAGTAACAAAACAATTCCAAAATTGCATTTCTAGTTCAATATGTCTTACACGTCATCATACTCTGATTTGGTATTATCCACCTGACCCACAAGGCTGGTAGTGCAGTTTGTGAAACTAACCCAATATTTTAAACATCAAATCACTCTGAGAATGTATATGCATGTTTCTGGCCAGAAAGACTTTAGATACATAAACAAAATACAAAATTGTAAGTGATTTATCTGGGATTAGAGATCAATGGAAACCTAGAGACCTATTTGCAAATGTTAATTTCAATTCTGTATTCATGAGCCCAGTCTGTAAATCACTAATAACTTACTTTGACTGGCTGATATTCTTATATTTACTAGGTGGCAGTAAAAAAAGAAATATGATAAATGAACATTTATGTAAGAGTTTTCAAGTATAAATACCAGGTCCCTAAATTCTGTGTAATCTTAATTTTAGACACATGTTTACTTATGTACTAGCAGTAGTTTTTGATTCTGATGCTCCAAAGGGGAAGTTTTGTTGCTTGAGTGCCTGTTGGGGCACTAGTCTAGATNAGATTGCCTTGATTTTTTTAATAAAAATAATATCTTCTGCTAGACCTTGGTACAGTGCTATGTTTGCCAAGGGTTCTTGGACAGTGAATAGGCCAGAATTCGCTTTAAAATTGGCTTCTGTAGGTGTAGGTGTTAGGATAGACACCTCTGAGGAGAAGCAGCACTTTGAGCCTATTTGAGAGCTGCTGCTGCTGCTGCTGCTGCTCAGAGGTATGGTTGCAATGTTGCCATATGCTACCCAGACCAGCTTATAAAACTGAGAGTGGCTTCTTGTAGAACATTTTTTTGAATCCTCAGTATACTAAGAAAAATAGTTAGCACTACTTACCATCTAAGTTTAATAAACATTCTTATATACACACACAGAGGCAAATGTTTTGAATCATTTTATGAATACTTAATAAAAGTAAGAAAAAAGGGATTGTGGAAAACAACTTCATTTAAAAATTTTGGTAAGAATATAAACAAAGTAAACCTCTTTGCATCATGTAATGTTTGACTCAAACATTTTAAAAAGCTGAGAGAATGTTGTTATATCCCTTTAGCAGCACAGAGTAGTCCAGGTACCTGTAAAATAGTGGGTGATTAAGTTCTTCCTTTTGAAATTACTAACTGTGTGAGGCTATCACATTTCCTTTTTATCCTTAGAAATATATTTTTCACACATTGATTCTTGAGTTTGAGAAAATTCACCTACGATACGATTTTCTAAACTCTCACAGTCTGAGATTTCACTTAAATGATCAATTTCATGTCAAAAGAGTTTGTATTAGTTTCCTGGGATTGCCATAAGAATTACTGCAACTGAGTGGCTTAAAACTACATTAATTCTTCTCTCACATTTCTGGAGACCAGACATCAGAAATCAAGGTATTGGTAAGGTCATGCTTTCTTCAGAGACTTTAAAGATCCATTCCCCGCCTTTTCCAACTTCTGGTGACTGTAGGCATTCCTTGGTTTGTGGCCATACCACTCCATTCTGTGCCTCCATAGTCACATTGCTTCCTCCTCTTCTCTCTCAAAACTTCCTCCACCTGTCTTAAAAGCATACGTTGATTGTACTTAGGTACCAACTAGATAATCTGAAATAAAATTCTCTCAAAATCCTTAATTTAATTACATTTTATGTCATGTAAGGTAATTTTCATTCTTTTGTCATATATAATAATATTCACAGACTCCAAGGATTGGGAAGTGAATATCTTTGAAAGGCCATTTTTTAGCCTCCCACAGAATTCCTCTTTTCATTTGTCTAACAGAGGCAAAATGTTTTCCTCTGTGAATTTTCTCTACTTTGTCAATATTGGCAGAAAATGAAAAAATATATTAATTCTCAACTGTGTTCAGTGAAAACTGAGAACAAGTTACAAAGATGGAGTTTCCAGTCTTCTTTTATACTTTCTTGAGTTGATGTAATACTTTGGACAGCACATTACAGAAGCTAAGCAATGATAATTTATTTCATTATTGCATCATCCTTTTAGATCATCCCTTAATTCTCTGTTTTATTATTTTAATTTTTTTAGCATAAATGGGAATGATGAATAATGATGAAATAATTCCCAGGGTGATGAAATAGCAAAATATTTCAAGATATAGGAAAAGCAATATCTCTATAATCCCGTAATGTATCTTAGATTTATAAAAGGGTCTGTTGGACCAATCTAGTAATTGCAAAATAGAATTTGTTTTATTCTGTTTTTTAAAAAAATAAGTAAATTTTTTCTTTGTTCTTTGAAAGACTTCTAAGAAAAGATAAAAATCATGATGTGTCAATCTGTACAAATAGAACTGCACAGAAAAAGAACTGAAAAACTGAAAGTGGATCAGTGGAACCTTATGGTATACCAGAGGTTAATGATTGGGTTTTTAAAAAAATTTCACAGGTACCAAAACCAAGAGACAGTTTCTAGAATCCTTTAAATAATATTCATTAAATCATTCAATGTCCCTTTAAAGTAACAAAACAATTCCAAAATTGCATTTCTAGTTCAATATGTCTTACACGTCATCATACTCTGATTTGGTATTATCCACCTGACCCACAAGGCTGGTAGTGCAGTTTGTGAAACTAACCCAATATTTTAAACATCAAATCACTCTGAGAATGTATATGCATGTTTCTGGCCAGAAAGACTTTAGATACATAAACAAAATACAAAATCGTAAGTGATTTATCTGGGATTAGAGATCAATGGAAACCTAGAGACCTATTTGCAAATGTTAATTTCAATTCTGTATTCATGAGCCCAGTCTGTAAATCACTAATAACTTACTTTGACTGGCTGATATTCTTATATTTACTAGGTGGCAGTAAAAAAAGAAATATGATAAATGAACATTTATGTAAGAGTTTTCAAGTATAAATACCAGGTCCCTAAATTCTGTGTAATCTTAATTTTAGACACATGTTTACTTATGTACTAGCAGTAGTTTTTGTGGCAGTAAAAAAAGAAATATGATAAATGAACATTTATGTAAGAGTTTTCAAGTATAAATACAAGGTCCCTAAATTCTGTGTAATCTTAATTTTAGACACATGTTTACTTATGTACTAGCAGTAGTTTTTTATTCTGATGCTCCAAAGGGGAAGTTTTGTTGCTTGAGTGCCTGTTGGGGCACTAGTCTAGATGCTTGCCCTATTTATACTGTTTAATTCTTAACACTCCTATGAGTCTAAGATAGACTTAAGACTCAGCTGAAGTAACTTCCCAGAGTCACTGTACTGGAGTTTTCAGTCATTGCATGACCCCTTCCACTGGAACCTGGCTGTCTTTTGTACTCATGATGCTGACCCTAACTGTTTAATTCTTAACACTCCTATGAGTCTAAGATAGACTTAAGACTCAGCTGAAGTAACTGCCCAGAGTCACTGTACTGGAGTTTTCAGTCATTGCATGACCCCTTCCACTGGAACCTGGCTGTCTTTTGTACTCATGATGCTGACCCTAGGGTACGCCTGATTGGAACAAAAATGGGCTGCTGACTCTAGGACATTAAATGCATAGGCTAAACAGTGGCTCATGGCATGGCCTGACACTAGCACCTCTGTTTAAACTGAGATGAGCCAGGCCAACCCAGTCTCTCCCTCTGGGATTATGGAATTGGATCACTGAGAGATTGAGTGAAATGAATGTGATGTAGATCTGCAGCTGGTGATTGGGCTGTGAGTATGACAGGAAAGCTGAAGTGAGAGAAACTGTTTGCCTCTAAGAATTGAATAGAATAGCCTTTGATTCTGATGGCATGTCTGTGAAATTGCCTCTTGTATTCTCCAATAAAACCCAATTTTTACCTGAGCTACTTACTGGATATCTGTTCTTTGCATCCAAAAAAGTCTTGACCAAAACAGGTACATACAGTAAATGGCAGAGGAAGGTTTTTGAACCCTGGGTTCTTTAAAATCAAAGCCTTTCTTTTTTCCCAGTATATTTCCTTACAGTACAAAGAATCTTACATTAGGAGATATACCTGTTTCTTTTTTGCTTTAACTCTTGTACTAGAAACTGCTTACTACATTGAGTTGATGTAGGCTGTCATAACAGGCAAGACAACATGACTTTCACAATTGTTAGTGGTAATTAAGTTAAATTCCAGTAGAATTACACTACTTCCCATAAGACTGTCATTACCTTTTGAAAGAGTTTACATATGCGTAAATACAGAAAATTTCCTAATAAAAGTGTAACAATTGTCTGTTGCTGCTGAATAGAGAGAGTGAGGACAACTTAACCCTGGGATTCTTAACTGGGAACAATTTTACCCCCTCAGGAACATTTGGTAATGTCTGGTGACATTTTTGGTAGTCACAAGTGGCAGGTAGTGGGTAGAAGCCAGTGACGCTGTTCAGCATCCTGTAAGATACAGGACTGCTCCTCACAACAAATAATTATGTGGCCCAAATTGTCAATAGTGCTAAGGGTGAGAAGTCCTGCCTAAACCTATACTGAGGTTTTCTATTCTGCTTGATGTTTACTTCTTGCCCTCACCCAGTATCATTTTGCTGGGTGTGCTCTGTTCCATTTGTATTCACCTCCCCACCACTGTCCTATCCTTCATTGAAATTTTTCTTCCTTTTCCAATCCATTAATCAAGAGATACAGATTGGCTTTCTCCACCTTTTGTTTTACCTTTCATAAATTGAACTAGTTTTGTGCTGGAGCTAGCTTGCACTGGCTCATGAGAGCAGATTTTGTGCATCTCTTCCCAATTTGCATTCAGTGATGTCATGAAATTGGCCTGGGTGATAGTATTTATACCACAGAAAATGACAAATGCTCTACATCAGTGGTCTCCTCCCTTCTGGAAGTAGCATACCACTGAATTAACCCTCTTAGCCTGCCTTCACTCAGGTACAACTTTGGAAAGAAGAAATGAGTGCAGAAAAATGTTGTTACATCAGGTGAATCCAAATAAGGATGTTGTGAATCTTCCACAGCTATAGCCTAGTTTTTCTAACATGTGTTTGTAAAATATTAATATCCATTTCTTCCTCATATATATTTTTTCAATTTAGGAGTTTAATTATTGTTTCTAGACTTTCTTTCAAATATCTTCCTCAATGGAAAACTTACGGACCATTCTTTGTACCTGTCCTTACAGGAAGCGATTTGACAGGGCTGAAGCAGAATACATTACAGCAAAGTTAGATCTACAGCGCAAGACTGAGATAAAAGAGCAGCTCACTGAACACCTTTGTACAATCATACAACAAAATGAGCTTCGAAAGGCCAAGAAGTTGGAGGAGTTGATGCAACAACTGGATGTACAAGCTGATGAGGAGACTTTGGAGCTTGAGGTGGAAGTGGAAAGATTGCTGCAGGAACAAGAAGCAGAAGCAGGGAAACAGATGGTTCATTTAGAAAGGCCATTTCAGCCTGCTGGGGAGAGTGTGACATTAGGATTTGGTAAAGAGAGCAAAAAGCATCAAGAACAAGCTACTTCCCCAAAGGTATATGAACAATGTGAAAATTCCAATAGCATCCCCCTTCTTAGTCCAGACTGCCCAAATGAAGAAGTTAATGACATTTCAGCTGCTCTGGCCACATGAAGTGCCACTGTTCTTTTCAACTAATACTGTATTCAGTAAAGTACTTTCTGCAGTAGATTATGCCCCAACCTCTGATAAAAGCCTCTTTAAAACAGTTTTAATTTTTGAATTCATGATTAGTTTTAGTAGGTTAACATTTTTGACCATTCTCAAGTCGCAAATTATGATAATTTTATATCTAGGTGCATATATTTCACCTTGAATTTGGTCCAGTTCCTTCAGTGTTCGTTTTATTCTTTTTCTTTCTTTTTTTTTTTTTGTCTTTTTTCGTGACCGGCAACGGATTGCAACCCTCAGTGTTGCGCCCGTACCGGACCGGGACCGGCAACGGGAACGCCACCCTTGGAGTTGCTCCCGCACCTAGATCA